>NC_045541.1:76132778-76310278 GCF_009769535.1 Thamnophis elegans | reverse complement strand
CTGTGGTTGTAAGCCGCCCTGAGTCCCCTCAGGGAAAAGGGCGGCATATAAATCCCAATAAACCTAAACCTAAACCTAACCTAAACCTCTGTCTTCGGCTCGTCACAAGTGATGAGCCGAAGACAGAGAGTGGAAGTGTGACCTTCCTCCCATATTTGGGCATACCAGGGGTTGTGACTTTAAATATATACCTTTCACCCTGGCCTCGCTGATAAGGAGTCGAGCCCTGTAGCTCAATGGTTAACACATCTGCCTTAGAGGCAATAGAGCACAGGTTCAATTCCCAGTAAGGGTGTGGCTAGCTGATGAGAGCTAAATAGCTTGAAATAGATCTATACTAGTCTCCCTTTATTTATTTATCAGCATAAATATAACATATATATATATATATATATATATATATATATATATATATATATATATATATATATATATATATATATATTTGTGTTTTTAATTTGTGCTGATAAATAAATAAAGGGAGACTAGTATAGATCTATTTCAAGCTATTTAGCTCTCATCAGCTAGCCATACCCTTACTGGGATTTGAACCTGGGCTATATTACATACTAGGCAGACTTCTTAGCCATTAGGCCTGATAACAGATAAGAGCCTGTGGCCTAATGGCTAAGAAGTCTGCCTAGTATGTAATATAGCCCAGGTTCAAATCCCAGTAAGGGTATGGCTAGCTGATGAGAGCTAAATAGCTTGAAATAGATCTATACTAGTCTCCCTTTATTTATTTATCAGCACAAATAAAAAAAACCACAAATATAACGAAGGCAACAGTAAAAAAATTGGGTTTCTGTCGTGATGGACTCTTGTGACGAGCCGATTGACAGATGATGGAAGCAGTTAGCTTCCTCCCATAATTGGGGCTTACCAGGGGTTGTAAAAATCTAATATATATATATATATATATATATATATATATATATATATATATATATATATATATATGTGTGTGTGTGTGTGTGTGTGTGTGTGTGTGTGTGTGTGTGTGTATATATATATGTGTATGTATATATATATTTGTGTTTTTAATTTGTGCTGATAAATAAATAAAGGGAGACTAGTATAGATCTATTTCAAGCTATTTAGCTCTCATCAGCTAGCCACACCCTTGTTGGGAATCGAACCTGTGCTCTATTGCCTCTAAGGCAGATGTGTTAACCATTGAGCTACAGAGCTCGACTCCTTATCAGCCAGCCAGGGTGAGAGGTATATATTTAAAGTCACAACCCCTGGTATGCCCAAATGTGTGACCTTCCTCCCATATTTGGGCAACTTTAAATATATACCTCTCACCCTGGCTGGCTGATAAGGAGTCGAGCTCTGTAGCTCAATGGTTAACACATCTTCCTGAGAGGCAATAGAGCACAGGTTCGATTCCCAACAAGGGTGTGGCTAGCTGATGAGAGCTAAATAGCTTGAAATAGATCTATACTAGTCTCCCTTTATTTATTTATCAGCATAAATATAACAAATGTAACAAAAAGGCAACAGTAAAAAATATTGGGTTTCTGTCTGGATGGTCTCTTGTGACGAGCCGAAGACAGAGAGTGGAAGTGTGACCTTCCTCCCATATTTGGGTTGTGACTTTATATATATATATATATATACACATACATACATACATACATACATACATACATATATATATATATATATACATATATATATATATATATATATATATATATATATATATATATATATATATATATATATATATATATATATTTATTTATTTCCCTCCTTCCCACAAGAAAAGGATTTCCTATTCTCTTTGTGGCTGACTATATAAACAAGTCTGTGTTCCCTTCACCTTCCCTTAGCTAACCAATATAAATTCTTCATTGCATCAACCCTCTCTTAACAATAGGCAAATCAAATAAATAGCATCTTCTTTAAATCCAGTAATCAGGAAAACATCTAAATAGAGCTTTTAACATTAATTAATATGTATAAAACTCATCATTGCTTCTTAGCTATAACAAAATCCCGTTTTAAAGTCCTGAAATGATGCTAATATCCTACTATAAACAAAAAATTTAAAAACTCTTTAGCGCTTTAAATAGTCTCTTTTATAAATCCACCAATAATTGAAATGAAATGATTCCAATTATTCTTGGGGATTTTTTTTTCCTTCTTGATTTTTAGAACCTCATTCAGTATATCTGATAGCAAATTTTTGTTCAAAGTCTTGTTCATATCTTCCTCAAATAGATTTTGCTGCATGTCTCATTTGGTAACATCTTCATTTTGGAACAAATTGTTCTCTGGCAGACATAACATAACTGTCATTTCTTGACACAAAACTCTATGCAACTCTTCAAAGATGTCTCTAAAATATCATTATAGATTGCTTGTCTTATAATTCCAATTTCAAAAAGAATTTTTCTTTTCCACAAGCATTTTTAAAAAAAAATCATTTCAAAATTTTAATATGTAAGGTCCAAAACATTTTCTGAGTCCTTAAAACTTTGTGTTGCCAAAGCTTTGTTTACATTTTGCTGTCTGTTTTAAGATCTACTTTCATAATATTTAGTCCATATTCTTATATTGAGGATTGAAGGTTCACTCACCTGATGCTTCCAGCTTCATTACTTTGAAGGTGTCAAAGTTTGTTTTTAAACAATGAATAGGCAATTTTGGAAAATCGTTAGCAAGGGAAGTTAGCACAACTTAATGTCCTTTGCAAGGTTCCATTTGTAATGGAAGCAAAATGGTGGATTCCCCCATCATCTCTCAATCCACCGTCCCCTCCTCACATACAGGAGATCGCTGTCTTGCATTCACTTGTGAGAAAAAGGAACGTCCATCAGGAGAAACAGTTCATGCAATCTTGTGTCACTCTTTGATCCATTTTGAAAAGTTGCAAATGGCAGCTCTGCTTGTTGGCAATGCTGTAGTGGTCAATTTGCCATATTTTCCATAAAGGCCTGCCTTCTCTAATCCATGCCTTTTTTATTATTCAATATTTCTAGTTCTAGTATTTCTTCAATGCATCAGATTTAATATCTCCTGGACATAAAGAAACAGACATCATTGCTGACAATTCTGATTTTGTAACTACTAAATGTTTGGCCCATTCTTCAAAATCCTGACCAGCTCAAGATTGACTCAGTCCTTCCAGGGTCAGTAAAATCAGGACCCAGATTGTTGGGAGCAATACGCTGACAGAGAAAGCTGTAATGCACTATGGAGTGGTATATAAGTTGAAGTGCTATTGCTATTGCTGTTCATACATTTTTTTTCTTTTCTTTTCCTTTCCTTTTTCCTTTTCTGCCTATACTTTTTAGTCCCCACCAATGTTCAATTTCTGAAATAATATATTTTCAATAAATAATAAATACATTTTATATTAAGTTAAAAAAACCCAACATATTCTGATTCCTAATGAAGTATTGATTATTTTATTTTATTACTTCTGAAATCTTATGGTAAAAATATACACATATAAAAAATATAAATTTCTAAATTCTAAAATTGTATGAACCTTTACATCAAAAACATATCTAACTTTTTTCCATTTATTTCCAATTCTTTAAATTCTTAAACTTATAGCTAATTTTTCTTTTATTAAAAAAAGAAAGTAAACTATCCAGGTAGCTTTTCAAAACCGTTGATCCGAAGATCTGTAATAGAGCATTGAATAAGCAACTTTTGATTAGAAAGTGAGGTTAGTGGACTCAATGTCTTTTTTTAATATATATATATATATATATTATTTTTAAACAAACAAAAACAAACAAAAACATAAAACACATACAACCTTCTTCTATTTCATATAGCGTGTCATTTCGTTACAAGATTTTGTGTGTCCTTTCCATGGTCACCACTTACAATAATATATTGAATCACAAATTGTTCATTAGATAAACATAAGTACATTATTGTTATATGTCAATTTTTCAGCTGTAATTATTATTCCTTAATTTTAAATAAGATATTCTAAATATTGAATCCATACATACATCATCATTTTGCATCAGTCGTTCAACTCCAATTATTATTCCTACATTTTAAACAAAATATTCTATATATTGAAATCATACATACATCATTCCATTACATCGTTCTAATCTATTTAACAGTGCTAAATCCTTATAGTATTGCATATATCATTGTATTATTCTTAAAATATAAAAAGTTCTCACACTTTTTCCATTACCATGATTTTTTATCTAACCATTGATAAAACAAATCCCAAACCTTGTAAAATTGTTCATTTTCTTCTTCTCTAATTTCAAATGTCAATTTACTCATTTCCACCCATTCCATAATTTTTTGAATAGTTTCCTCCCGCGTTGGCATTTTCTCATTTTTCCAATATTTTGCAAATACAATTCTAGCTGCTGTTAAAACATTTACAATCAATATTTCAAGTCTCTATTATATATTTCTGGTATAATTCCCAATAAAAAAGTTTCTGGTTTAAAGTCTATACGTTTTTGTGTCATTTTCTCCAACCACGTGTGGTTCTTAGTCCAATATTTTTTAGCTTCTATGCAAGTCCACCACATATGGTAATACGAACCCGGTGTCTGATGACATTTCCAAACATCTTAGACAAATTTTCTTTATATGCTGTTGACATTGTCATTTTGTAACTTTGGGACCACAATTTCTGCCACTTCTCTAATTCAATCTCATGCCCAATTTTTTTCCCTCAAGCTAGCATAGTTCCTTTAACTTGTTCTTCTTCTAACGTAACCTCTAGTAAGTGTTCATAAAGTTTTTAATTACTTTTTCATCAGTACCCATCAAAATTTTATCTAACTCAGTCATTTTATCATAAAAACATTCCTCTTTACGGTCTTGTCATATCTAGATTGTATTTACACATATGAAAACCAGTTCATCTTTATACCTTCCTTTGCCAGTTCTTGCATAGATTTAAGTTCACCCTCTGCATTCAATATTTCACCATATCTAACTGTTTGTTCCTTTTTGTATATCATTGTGTATGAAAAGGCTTCAATAGTTGATAGCCAGACTGGAATTATTAGTTAGTTAGTTAGTTATTTTGCCTTCTAGCATTGTTACAGTTTCTTTTGGTATCTGGGGTAAGTTGGCTTCCTGTAAGTATTGTTTCACTCTTGCCTCTTCTGTATTCTCATGATCGTATAAGTTACAGTAGTAGTCTTGTATAATTTTTTTCTTCTCTTCACTCCCATAACAGGTTTGCCCTTGATCATCCATTAACTGCAATATCTTCTTTGAGTCTCTCTCTTTTCTCAGTTTGTATGCCAACCATCTGCCTGGTTTATTAGCATTTTCAAAGTAATTCTGTTTAGCACCCCTAATTTTTTGGGCTAATTCCTCTTTTTCCATTAACCCAATTTTGTGTTTAATCATATCCATTCTTACTTTAATGTCCTTCTTTTGTGGGGAGTTCTGTAGTTCTTTTTCAAGACCCTTATATTCATTGTCAAGTCCTTTAAGTGTTTATCTTTTCTTTATATTTCTCTTCCTTGTATAGTCAATTATCAGGCCTCTGGTGTAGGCCTTCATTGTATCCCAGAGATTCTGCATTGATGTCTCCTCTTTTCTATTTTCTTTAAAGAAAAAGGCCAATTACTTTTCCATTTTCTGTACAAAGTCTTTCTCTTTTAATATAGTGTTGTTTAATGTCCACCTAGATCTTTTTCTTTGTCCTTTCCATTGAATTATCATTGGGTTGTGGTCTGCTCAAGTACTTGTTTCAATTCAATTTCCTGTATGTTATAGGCCGATTCAGTTGCTGCCCATATCATATCGATTCTAGAATAAGATAAATGTCTGTTTGAATAAAAAGTATATTGTTTTTAGTAGGATTTCTCTCTCTCCAAACATCCTTTAAACTTGTCTCATCGATCATTTTAAAAAAGGATTTAGGGAGTATCTTTCTATTTGACTTTGTTGTTTTTTGTGAATTATAGTCCATATTCTTATCTACAATTCCATTAAAATCTCCCATCATACAAATATTTAAGTAATCCAAATCCATTATTTTCCTGAGTAATTTTCTGTAGAATTCATCTTGCTTATCATTAGGCTCATAGATTGCTATTAGGAGCATTTTCTTATTATTGTCCATAATTTCCACCATCAAAATTCTTCCATCATCATCTATTTAAGTTTGTTCCACTGGGATTGTATCTTTAATATAATATCTTTAATATCCTCTTTTCTTACAGGTTGCCAATGAGGTAAACATTTTCCCCAGCTTTGATTGCCTTAATAAGTATTCATGTTGCTTTTGAATATGCACTTCTTGAGGACAAATTATATCCAATTTTAGTTTCCCTAGTTTGTGAAATATTTTCTTTCTTTTATTTGCTGAATTAAGTCCATTTATGTTCATTGAGATCATTTTCTTCTCTTCCATATTTATGTTTTATACATAGGATTTATTGCTCTGGTGGCTCTAGGTTCTCATAGTTCTCTAATATCCACACCACCTACAGCACCTTCTACTATCTCGATCCCGCCTACTGCTCCTTCTTCTTTTCCAGTCGAAGCCGAAGACACCACTCGTGATTCTGTCACCGATTCTTTTCTTCCAGTCTCCTCAACCTTCCCTCTGAGATGTTCTTTGAAAAATGCTTCTGCTTTTTCAATTGAATCTATTCTGTATCTTTGTCCTTGCCATACAAACATTAAACCTTCTGGTATCAGCCATCTGTAATTAACACCTTCTTTGAGTAGAATTTTAGTCAAAATTGATATTCTCTTCTCGATTCTCTCACTCTTCTTGGTATTTGCTTCAAAACTACAATCTCCTTGCCTTTGCACTCCAGTTGTCTATCTCTTTCTTTTTGAAGTATTTGCATCCTAATTGCTTTCTTGGGAAACCTTACATGAACTTCCCATGGCAAATCATTTCTCTCTGCATATTTTGTAAAAACTTGAAATGCTTCATCTATAGCATCAGCCATATTCTCTTGGGTTAACTGGAGGACATTTGTCAAAATTTCTATCATTATTTCTAACATGTTTTCATCTTTTTCTTCTTCTATGTTTTGGAATCTTAGAAAAAATTCTGAGCTTTCCATCTCCCAATTCAGTATTCCAATATTATCTTTTTTTGACCACACTCAGTTTATTATCAATCTCCCCAATTTTCTTCTCTCTTTGGTCACTTTTTTCTTCAATTTTTTGTAGTCTATCTTCATATTTCATCACCATTTGTTGAATACTATCATTTTTTCATCAGTTTTAACTGCTTTTTGTTCCATCTTCTCCATTCGTTGTTCAATGTTTCCCATTTGTTGTTCTATTGTCTCAATTCTTTTTTCCATGTTTTCTTTTCTCTTTGCGATTGGTATCTGCTTTTACTTGTAAATTCTGAATTCCTTGCATAATCATCTCTAAGGTAATTGCCTTCTCTCTTGCCTTTTCTTTTTCCTGTTGCAACATTGTCTGTAATGATCTTTGTCCTCCTGCTGGTGAGGAGGAGGGTGTTGTTGTTGCAGAGCCGGTGGTTATAACCACTTGGTATAAAAGTCAGTTGTAATCCAGAGTGACCATAAGGTGATCAAAGATTTTAAAAAAGAAAAGAGGAAGGAAAAATGTCAATTATAATCCAAAATGGTCATGGGGTGGTCCAAGGTAAAAAAAAGAAAAAGAAAAAAGGTAAAAGAAAAAGAAAACAAAAAGGCCGAGAAAAAAGGGAAGAAGATTCTGTGGGGGAAAAGCGAAGAGTAAAACAAGAAAGCAAAATGGAGACAGTAGGTAAATCTACTATCAAAAATGTGAAAAGGAAAAAGAAAAACCCATAAAAGAATAAAAATCTTCAATCTTTTCTATGCCATAATCCAATTGAAAAAAACCAAAAATTGAAAACAACCAGACAAAGGACCCAACTTCACAGCAAAAAGAAGTAAACACTGCCACTAGCAAAAAAAAGAAAGAAAGAAAGAAAGAAAGAAAGAAAGAAAGAAAAGAAATAGTTTCAATGCTTCTTGTAAAGTTAAAGCTCTCTAAACAAAAGAAAAAATAAATTCAAAACTTTTATAAAATGAAAGCCTTTCAAGATCACTCCAGGCTTACTCTTACAGTTGTTATCTATTCTCTCCAGGCAGAATTTCAAGGACTGAAAATTTCAGAGTAAGCATCTGTGTAAATAACTCTTCTCCTATCAGTCCTGTCTGAGCCAGTGACCTTGGAAAGCAACCTTTTCCAAACATTAATTCAAACAAAAAATAGAAACAAAGTTTCAGAGCCTCTAGGTGGCAGTGTTACTTATCCAAAACTTTCCCTCTCTGTATTGCGTTCTCTGCCTTATTAAGAGAAAATAAAAAATAAAATAAAAAGCCAAAAGAGGAAAAGGAAAATAGTACATGAACTTTAAATCGCTGTATATTAAAAAAGACTCTTAAACAGTGGAACAGTAGAACTTAGTTATCAAACAATGCAAAAAGTAAAAGGCAGAAAAACGGAAAAGAAAAAAGCCCACTCCATTTAACACTATGCTGAATAGAAAGTCCAGTCGGTCTTCCGACAATAAAAAGGAGGAAAAAAACTTTCACTTTGACTGTAGCCTTATATTTGCCGCTTACTCTCTCTCATCAGTCTTTATTTTAGGTTAGTTCTCTTCATTTAGGATGTTTTCATAAATCAGAAAAAAGGTAAAAATTTCACCATGAACGACATGCTCTCTCCTGCACTTTCACTTCTGAAGCTGGCAGCAGTTTCGCCAGCCTTAATGGCTGCTTCCTAGCTGCTGGCAAGGGGGCTATTCCTGGATCACCAGAGACTTTGTGGATGTCTCTGGAATTGGCAGGATATGACCCTTCCTATCACCGTCTCTTCGGGATGGTTTAGGTCCAGTTAGACCGTCCTGCGGCTGGAATTTCGGTGGCGGTCTCATAGCCCCGAGATTGACCATTGTGTCACCATGACATCAGTTTCTGGTCCCTGGACTCAATGTCTTTTGAAGGGTTCTGCTACGATTGAGAGCATAACTGGTCCATTCATCTCCTGGTTCTCAGACCCACGGGGATCACTGTCTTACAGCATCCTCATAAGAAGCAACTGTCCAGAGCACATGTGGGTGATATCCCATCCTCTTCTTATCCAGAGAGGTTCTGAAGAGTTAATCTATTTACTGCAGTTTTTGCTGCAGTCATCAGCTTTCCTCTGTCAGAGATGTGTTTAAGTTGCCATACCTCAATTGGAAATCCACTTGTTTTCCATTAGAATAAGACTACGGTTAAAACAACTGCTGAAACCTTATTGCCTATCACACACATGCCAGGAGTAAGACAGATAATGGACACAAATACATATACAAATGCTTGTAAAAATAATACTTTGGAAGCTGCTAGTTTGAATGGAAGAGTAGAAATGGGCTTATCTTTTAATCGCTTTAATCTCAAATGCTCAACTTAGGATCAGGTGTGAATGAATCATCTTCTTTCTGAGATATCCAGATGCATGTTCAATTGTTAAGCAATCTTTCCACTTCTGTTGCACTGAAAAAAATGCCAGTTTTCCTGAGCAGATTTTACTTACCTTCACAAAAACAAGGGGGGAGAAAGATCTGAAACTGCTGGATTTTGTGTATGTTTTACAAAACAGGGTGGGACATATTTTCCCAAGACAGCATTTTCTCATTCAAAGTTGTTCGTGGGTGGCAGCAGATGACAGAAAGTGCTGAACAAAATGCATGGCATACCAGCTCTCAGGGACCTCTATTTGACTGCAAGGGGTCGATAGATTTTTGGAATATCAGATGGAAGGCTCTTTAGAGTGCTAGGATGCTGGATATTAGCAAGCATTTTCTCTCACTACAACTATGCTGCTTTTATTTATTCTGAGCCCTGGTGAAATGGCTGTGTTAATGTAAAGAATAATGATTCCATTGCAAGGCCCGGGGGAACCAGCATTTGCTGGGAATTATATGTGTAAAAAATAGTTGTGCCATAAAGGGTTGCTTTAAATTAAAATATTTATTTTTAATGCAGGAGATAAAATTACTTCAGCCGGAATTGATATGCTGGAAAGCAGGTTTGCAAGTGAGTCATATTTCAAATTTCCCTTTGTATTATTAGTCCTACCAAAGTATAATATGTTGGAAGAAATGTCTTTGCAAGGTTGATAGTGGTCCTATAGGACCACTCTCACAGTTATACTGGCTGAGGATTGTGGGAGTTGAAGTCTAGCACATACAAAAGACAAATTAAAGAAGGTTTTGTATCAAGAATTACATGTACAGCAAACCATATCTTATTGTGTTAAGAAGTCTATTATAAATTTATTTTCTCTTCTGTGAAGTTCATCTATGCTTTGTATTATTGGCCTTGGGGTGGTAGAATTTTGTACAGCATTAATACTGCCCACAAAGAAAAGATCCTCCTCCAGTTTTCTGATTTAGAATTTGTTTAAGAGCCATAGCTGATCTAGATGGACTAAGAGTTGGACTCACTTGGATCCGCCCTAACTCCATCGAGTAACAGAATTTTTCTGAGATTCAAGCAGGTTTTTTTTTAGCCCTAAATGGATAGTGAAATAAAGCATCTCTTCTATTACCAAAGCATGATTCTTTTGAATAGAATTGCTGATTTTTAAAGTCCCTTTCTTTTAGAAAGTGGGGGCATGGAATAATTGTAAGGAAACAGAATATGCAAGAAGTGTAGAAAAATGATAGTTTGGAGAAATAATGGGTGTTTGCTTTGTGAGTTCCTTTCCCTAACACCTCTCTGTTGGAGTATTTGTCCAAAAAAATGTGAATATATTCAGGTTTCCCTGAAAATAAGACTGGGGTGTCTATTTTTATATATACAGGAGGCACACTTCTTCTGCTTGCTCATGGTGGAGCAGGAGGATGTGGGCCACGTATGCCTTGATATTTGCTTCACCTCGCAGCAGTGATGACTGGCAGCCCAGTCGAGCAGGACCCCACGTGACTGCTGGCTGGGCTTGTGGCCACAATGGAATAGGAGGCCAAGTAACACACTGGTGCCATGGCCATGAGTGGGGGGGTGGAGCTTCCCCACGTGCCTTGGACTGGCTTACCTCAGCCCCCCCCTCCCAAAGCCAGACCATCCACAACCTGACATTTGCCTGGCCTCGCGTCTGCAGCACCATCACACTACTTGGCCTGCTGCTCCATTGCAGAAGAACTGGGCCAGCAGCTACGTGGGCTCCTCTGCATACGGCCGCTGGTGCTGTCACCACAAGGCAGGTGTCAGGGCGTGGATAGTCTGGCTGTGAGGCACTTGAAGTAAGCTGGTTCGGGGCTTATAGGACAGTTCAACTACCACCCCATCGCCTCATAGCTGCAGCACCATGAGCACCCAGACGGAATGGGCAAGCAGCTGGCTGCACAGGCTCTTAAGTATGGCTTGAAACGTGTGTCAAGGCTTGACACATGCCTTGCTTCACCATGGCAGCTCTCACAGCCCCATCCAGCAGGATCCCGCATGGTTGCTGGCCCACTTCTTCTGCTTGCTCATGGCCACAACGTAGCAGGAGGCCAAGCGATGCATTGGTGCCATGGCCACGAGACGAGGCAGGGGTTGGAGCTCCCCACATGCATTGCACTTGCTTACCTCAGGGCCCCTGAAGCCAGGCTGTCTACTCCCCAACATCTGTCTTGCCTTGCAGCCACAGCACCAGCACACCACTTGGCCTTCTGCTCCGTTGCGGCCATGAGAAAGCAGAAGAAGTGAGCTGGTGGGCTTCTACTGCACATGGCTGCTGGTGTTGCTGCCACTGCAAGGCAGGTGTAGGGGCATGGGTGGCCTGATTACAGGGTCCTGAGGTAAGCGGGTGCTGGGCGTGTGCAGCAGCTCCACCACCACCCAGTCTCACTTTGGGGCCATGGCACCACAAGCAACCCGATAGAATGGGCAAGCAGTCAGCTGCACCGTCTCTTAAGTAGGGCTTATTTTGGGGGTATGGCTTATATTAGCTGCATGTGTAAAACCTCTCTAGGGCTTATTTTTTGGATAGGTCTTATTTTCAGGGAAACAGGCTAGATGTTAAATCAGAATTCAGAGTGGCAAAGAAAAGGGGCAGATAGAATATAGGGTGATGAAATCACTATCTTCAAACTTTGAATGAAAAGTGTGTATTATAATGCAAGGCTGTGCCTCTTTTGGGTCACAAAATACTTTTTCCAGAGACACATCTAGCCAAAGTAGTTTTGATCCAATTTAGTAGGAATAGATCCCAAAAGACTTTCTTCTGACTGTGAGAGAGCACAGGTAACAGGGATTCAGTCAAGACCTTAGCAGGGGCAGAGCCAAACTTATGAAGAAGCAAATGGGGTGGGGGGGAGGGGAAGGCTAATCAATGTGCTCTTGCTTTTCAGAGTTTTTGAGCTTGAAATCCACCGATAACCTTCTTTTGCTTTATTTACCCCTAGATAGAAAATATCAAAGTTCTAATTTTAATTCAAAATGAAAATGATAATGGACCGGTGTTCAAGCAAACTAACATCACCGTTGATGTTCCTGAGGTAAACCATTGTATTCATATGTCCCCTCAGGATGTAGTAATAAGGACATGATTATAGTTCCAGTGAGCCAATGACATTGAGAGAATGATCACTTTGTACGAGAAATACATACATGTATCGGTGAACTAATGTAAAGGAAGATGAAAAATTCCACTCACAAAGTTACACTCGTCAAATGTATAAGGCTTTTTTTTTCCTGCTAAGAAAGATTATTGAATGGGCATTGCTACTAGGCATTGTATCATCACAGGAAATTAGGACAATAGTTTGGAAAAAAACATTCAAGATACCATATACATTTGTGATATATCCCACACCTTCATCATTGAACTAGTTGTAGCACAATTCAAATTTCTAGGCAGCTCTGCTTCTTTCTAAGGATTTTATGCATGTCTTTATTTTAATATGCCTACTTTGTTTTATTTAGCAGCATTTCCAAAAGAATAACATCACAAAATCATATGCTGTTATTTGTAAAATACATATCCTTTGCTGATAATTTTTTGTCTCTGTAAAATATCAGGTCCCATCCCTTTCATATGTAGTCCTTGACTTACAATCATTCATTTAACAATGGTTCAAAATATTATAATGGTCTCAGCAAAAGTGATTTATATCTTCACACTTATAACCATTGCATCACATCCAGAGTCACATGATTGCAATTCCGGCACTTGGCAACCAGCTTACATTTATGCCTGGTTGTGGTGTTCTGTGGTCCTGTGATTGCAGTTTGTGAATTTCCCAAACAGTGTCTAACAAAAGAGTCAATTGGAAAACTTGATTTGTTTACTGACTATGTGATTCACTTTATCAGCATGGTAAAATGATAATAAAATCTGGTCTAGTTATGTGGCGATGCAACTTATGGCTGCACTGACCATATAATGAAAATTCCAATCCCAACTGTGGCCATAAAATAAGGATTACTTCAGAAAGTGATATCCAAATTATTCTGTTTAAATACTGTTTCCTGCCTGCCTGCCTGCCTGCCTGCCTGCCTGCCTGCCTGCCTGCCTGCCTGCCTGCCTGCCTGCCTTCTTCACCCTCCAAATTTGCTTCTAAGGGCCAGAAGCAGGCTGGAGAAATGTTTCTGCCAAAGTATGCAATCTGATCAGTGGATACAATGTAAAAAAATCAATTCCAAATTAAATAAAATATAGGACAAGGTTAATGCCTTTCTTTATTATAAATCAGTTTACTGAAATGCAACCAATTCCACCATTAATTGAAATGGGCATAATAATTTAACACATTTAAAATGTTCCAAGATTTATTTCTAACGGGCCTTCACACTGCTTACCTTCTAAAATGCTTTTGCCAAGTATTTTTATCTTAAATCACAGCTCAGATTTCCCTCTACTTATAACAAATTTTCCTATGCCCTTCCCAATGTCTCCGTTTTGCTAACATTTCATTCATTCATTCATTCATTCATTCATTCATTCATTCATTCATTCATTCATTCATTCATATATGTGTGTGTGTGTGTGTGTGTGTGTGTGTGTGTTTATTTGTGCAACAGTAAAAATATTGGGTTTCTGTCGTGATGGACTCTTGTGACGAGCCGATTGACAGATGATGGAAGCAGTTAGCTTCCTCCCATAATTGGGGCTTACCAGGGGTTGTGACACTATATATATATATATATATATATATATATATATATATATATATATATATATATATATATATATATATATCTATATATATAGCTATATATATATAGCTATATATAGCTATATATAGCTATATATATATATATATATATATATATATATATATATATATAGATAGATAGATAGATAGATAGATAGATAGATAGATAGATAGATAGATAGATAGATAGATATAGATATATAGATATAGCTATTTAGCTCTCATCAGCTAGCCATTGGGTTTCTGTCTGGATGGTCTCTTGTGACGAGCCGAAGGACAGAGAATGGAAGTGTGATCTTCCTCCCATATTTGGGCATACCAGGGGTTGTGACTTTAAATATATACCTTTCACCCTGGCCTGGCTGATAAGGAGTCGAGCTCTGTAGCTCAGTGGTTAACACATCTGCCTAAGAGGCAATAGAGCACAGGTTTAATTCCCAGCAAGGGTATGGCTAGCTGATGAGAGCTAAATAGCTTGAAATAGATCTATACTAGTCTCCCTTTATTTATTTATCAGCACAAATATAACAAATGTAACAAAAAGGCAACAGTAAAAAATATTGGGTTTCTGTCTGGATGGTCTCTTGTGACGAGCCGAAGGATGCAGGTCTCTAGTTATTCGGGTTTTCTCCCATGTAGAAAACCTTGGCGTCGCCAAGACATCTCCAATTCTACGTAGGAGAAAACCCGAATAACTAGAAACCTACATACTAATACACGCGAAAACCTCAGAAAACATACACACACACACACACACACACACACACACACACACACGTAGGCCTTGGCGTATTCGGGTCTTTTCCCTTGTAAGATTGAGAGTATGTTGGCGATGTTTCAACAAGGTCCCACTCGCCATCTTCAGGCTGGTGCCTTCAGCTTTGTGCTTGTGCGAGCAAAGTGTGATCGGAGCTGCCGTCTTTCTATAAATATTCTATAAATAGTGGAGTGCTGGCTTTGTTGCTGTAAGCGGGTTGGTTGGTTGTGTTGTTACATCTTGATTAGTTGATGGAGTTGATGTATGCAGGTTAGTCAGCTGTTTCGTAACATCCTGTGTGTCAGAGGTACTAGCTGTGTGCCCATTAGTCTTTTGTGTTGTAACGACTTGGGTAATGGGCTATGTGATGACATCCTGAGCTCTAGTGTAGTGATATCCAGAGTCTTGTGCTGCAACATCCTGGGAGGTTGGTTGCATTTTAACATCCTGAGCCTTAATGTTGTAACCTCCTGAGTTATGTTACGTAATGTCCTGAGCAGATGGCTGTGATGTAACATCCAGGGCTTTGGTTTGGCACCGAGTTTGCAATCTGGCCATGTGTTCATGGTATGTGTCAGTTTGATTTGTGTGGGGGTCGGAGGGGAGTGCAGCAGTTGGTGATGCCGCCATGTTTGGCTTCTGGGTGGTGGTTGCATTTCATCTATGGGATGGGTTTGGGTTTGAGTCTGGTGAGGGTGATTGGTGGTGGCGTCCTGTGTTGTTCTGGGTCTGGTGTCGGTTTTCATGGCTGGGACTCGTTTGTTGACTAGGGCTAGTTTCAAAAACTGTCAACAGCAAACTGACACACGCCATGAACACATGGCCAGACCTCAAACTCGAAGCCAAGCCAAAGCCCTGGATGTTACGTCACAGCCATCTGCTCAGGACATTACATCACAGAACTCAGGAGGTTATAACACTAAGGCTCAGGATGTTACAATGCAGCCAACCTCCCAGGATGTTGCAGCACAGGACTCAGGATATCACTACACTAGAGCTCAGGATATCATCACACAGCCCATTATCCAGGTCGTTACAATACAAAAGACTAATGGGCACACAGCTAGTACCTCTGACACACAGGATGTTATGAAACAGCCGACTAATCTGCATACATCAACTCCATCAACTAATCAAGATGTAACAACACAGTCAACCAACTTGCTTACAGCAACAAAGCCAGCACTCCACACACCTCCACCAATATTTATAGAAAAACGGCAGCTCCGATCACACTTTGCTCGCACAAGCACAAAACCGAAGGCACCAGCCTGAAGATGGTGAGTGGGACCTTGTTGAAATGTCGCCAAGATATTCTCAATCTTACACAGGAAAAGACCTGAATACGCCAAGACCTGCATACCTGTACCCGTGAAAATCTACAAAAACATATACCCTGTTTCCCAGAAAATAAGACCTCCCCGTATAATAAGCCCGATCAGGCTTTTGAGTGCATGCATTAAAATAAGCCCTCCCCTGAAAATAAGCCCTCCCTGAAAATATTGCAACATAGAAGCAATAGCAATAGCAGTAGACTTATATACCGCTTCATAGGGCTTTCAGCCCTCTCTAAGCGGTTTACAGAGAGTCAGCATATTGCCCCCAACAATCTGGGTCCTCATTTTACCCACCTCGGAAGGATGGAAGGCTGAGTCAACCCTGAGCCGGTGAGATTTGAACCGCTGAACTGCTGATCTAGCAGTAGCCTGCAGTGCTGCATTTAACCACTGCGCCACCTTGGCTCAGTGGCAGAAGCAGCCATGAGGTGACCACCCTTGCCGCCTCCTGCATCTCAAAAATAATAAGACCTCCCCAAAAATAAGGCCAAGTGCTTATTTCAGGGGTCAAAAGAAAATAAGACCTTGTCTTCTTTTGGGAAAACACGGTATGTGTATGTATGTATGTATGTATGTATGTATGTATGTATGTAACTTGTTTACTTGAAATGCACAGTATTTTATATTGGTTTGTGAGCAGGCCTAGAATTTGAAACTTGGAATTTGAAAATCCATCCAGTCATTCAGCTCCATGGCTGATCAGTAAAGTAATGTTAAGGTTAAAATAAGGCTACTGTGGAAAAAGTAAATAGTAGATAGAACTTAGCTCTTTTGGAAACTGACTTTTGGCTCTCTGTTGATTAAGTGACTGAATTTACAGAATCAAAGCAGATCTGATGATAATTTTATTGTCCCAATCAGCAAGGTGAACCTTTAGAAGGTATTGTGGTATTAATGGAGATTATCTTAAAATGTAAATGAGTATACCGATTTTTTTTTCCTGAGATAGAAAAAGACCGACTTTTTACCACCCAATCTTTTGCTCAGACCACTTCCTGGGTATTATTTACTTCATGTAGATTGTAATTAATGAAATTAAGATCAGGCCTAATTTTATCCTAAATTCATTGCTCTTTTTTTATTTTTCTGGGCTACATTTTTGGATTGGAGCTCCTGGGTGTTGTATGTGTATTTCTGTGGATCAATCCAATAAACCTCTAAAGATACATTTTCCCTTTTCAGGATACAAAAGTGAACACGACTGTCGTACCTCTGACAAGCGTAACTGCTACTGATGCTGATTTAAATACAGTGTACTACAGCCTTGAAGGAAGTCAAGTTAGTATATAGTTCAACTGAACTCTTGAGATGTAGAGTATAAATTCAAAGGCTAAACTTCTTCTTGACAAGCAGTCTTCCAAAGCAGGATACACATTGTTTCCCTCTTCTCTGCAGATTGCCTCTTTTTCTGCTTAGACTGGAGAAGTGAGGGAATCAGAACTGAAAGACTGTCTTATGCCAAACGGCTTAGTAATTACATTATCAGATAGAACAGTACCACACATTTACCTGCATGTTTCATTTCTCCACAAAGTGGAAGTAAAAAGAAGCATTTGTCAATTGAAAACAGGCTTAATCTACAGAAAGGTCATGTTAGATAAATCATGGAATGTGTCGATAAGAGCATTCAGCCATGAAATAAGGTTTGGGGGGGGTGTTGGAAGAGAGTAGGTTATTTTCGCCTGAAAAATTAAGAAAACTCCAACTGTAAAATGAATTTACATTGGACAGAGTTTCTCCCTCCAATATATTCCCTGCCCTGTATTGTTTTGCTAATCACTATAATTAGTATCTCTCAGCAGAAGAAATGTCATAAACAAGATTTTAAAAATCCATCAATTTATGGACAATTATATTTATTCTCTAGAAAGGAAGAAAAATAGTATAGAATCTCCATGATTCACTTTTCATGAGGTTGGAAGTAAGAGGACAAACATATACTGAGCTCAGAATTGTATGTGTCATGCATTATTTCCTATGTCTGTAATTA
This sequence comes from Thamnophis elegans, assembly GCF_009769535.1. Classification (NCBI taxonomy): domain Eukaryota; kingdom Metazoa; phylum Chordata; class Lepidosauria; order Squamata; family Natricidae; genus Thamnophis; species Thamnophis elegans. Next base: position 76,292,081 of record NC_045541.1, on the reverse strand, counting down.
AAATTGGCATTCTCTCTTGTTAACTGATAGGAAGCAATGGACTATTTCAATATACAAGGAATTAACAACCCACAAATTTACTTGCGTAAAGCCCTGGATTATGAAGCAATTAATTTTATGAGATTTACTTTAAGGGCCATGGTGAGTTTTATTGCAAACAAAATATTTGCAATGCATGTTCTATCATCTGCTTAATTTTCCTTCTGAAGCTGAAACTGCCAATCATGATATCTGCCAGTTCTGAGACATTTAGCTTAAATGTTGAAACAAAAAACATTTCCCCATTGAAAGATGGTGATTGCAGAATTGTGCATCCACACTATGGATCATATGAGGCTCTTTATCACTGAATGTTAGCTTTTACAAAATAATGGATATAAACCGTACCATTTCTTGGATCATCATCCAGCCTGCTGCCTTTTGCAAATGTACTAGAAGGGATTGATCTAATACTTCAAGATACTTTTTAGCCTATGAACCTTCTCCAATTTATTCTCCTCCATTTTTCTGTTACATAGGATGGAAATGCTGGTGCGGCAGGGACACACACAGCCACAGCCACAATATCCATACAGATTGTACAGTCTGATCTCAAGCCTCCCTGGTTTCAGCCATGTACTGCCGTTGGAGGCAGCAAAGTGTGTATCAGTCTTGGCTATACCAGCAAAGTCAATCTTTCAGAAGAAGCGGTATGTTAGCAAGATGCTTAGACTGGTCCCCTACCCCAAGTTGCCCTGTTTAATTTTGGTTTGTTTGTCTTTTTTTTTCGTGTTTTAAATATGTTTTTTTTCATTTTCATTTCATACGGTCACATATATACTGTGCATAACTGGGGCCATATAACCACTTCAACCCTCCATACACCCTTTCTTTCACACCCCTCCAACTTTCCTTTCTCCTCTCCAACATTCCCCTCTAACCTACTTCCCTTCCCCCTCTATCACTCCTCTCTCCCAATATACTCCCTCCCTTCCATCTCACCCTCCCTCCGATCCTCTCTCCCACCCTCTCTACCCCTCTTTCTTCTTTCCTTCTACTCCTCCCTTCAGTGTATTTCTACGATCTATCAATATATTCAGCTTCCTATTTTTACACTAGAATTAGCAACGCAACAGTATACAAGTGCAATCATATTAATCAGTTTAAAATCCAGCACAGATCGAAAAAATTTATCGCGCTAACTCTTGGCTGGCAAAACAGAAGCAATTTCCCCGAGATGTTTCTGAACTCTCTTGTAGCAAAGTATATAATTACATCTTGGGGAAATTGCTTCTGTTTTGCCAGCCAAGAGTTAGCATGATAAATTTTTTCGATCTGCCAGTCAAAGTTGGACCCCGGTCTTTCCACCAGACGGTCAAAAGCCTCTGAAAAAATCTGCTTCAAGTTCTCCTGTTTATCCTCACGCAGCCCCCTGACTCTTAATGCAAGCTCCATCTGTGTGTACTGCATCGTAACAATTTGTTTTTCAGCATTTTCAACTCTTTGTTGCACCACTTCAATTTTGGAAGTCAAGTTAGTGTTGGCTTCTTCAAGAACCTCTAGCTTATCTTCCATTCCAGAAACATATTCTGTCAGTACAGTTACAAGTCCCAACATATCATCATTTGTTTTGGCAATCTTGTTATCAAGCTTATCATATAAGTCTTTCATCTCATTCTTTATCTCCTCTCTGAATTCTCTGAAAGCTTTTGAATTCTGCTCTCTAAATTCTCTAAAAGTTTCAAAAAAAAGTTCTTTTGTTAGCAAATCTCCAGTAGGGGGCGTAGAGGGTGGAAGCTTGTGTGTGCGATGTGCATCTAGGAAAAGGTCTCCCCGAATTTAATTTTGTTGCCATTATATCTTTTCTTATTCAACAATTATTCAAACTCCACTGGCCCACTGTGTAGCTTACAAAGAAAAGAAGTATTAAGTCCCCCCTTTATTTGTTCTTAGAGGTTTTTCAAAGGGTTTCAGAAAAGAGCATTGTAACAAAGCAGGTTTCAAGAGATTAGCATTGTAATGAAACAGTTCAACATATTCATCTCTGTTTGGAATGTCTCTATATTAACAAGGAATCTTTTAAAACTTTTAAAAGTTGATAAGAAAAAATAAAGTCTTGTAAGCTAATTAAGAGAGAGACTACAAGCTGGCTGTTCCTTTGATCTTTTTTATCTGTGCTCTTGCCGGATAGTTAGAAATGTGGGACCAATGCCATCTTAGGAGCTTATTTTTTAAGAAAAAAAAATCCCGTGCACAAAAGGAACTCTTGTAAAAGGAAGCTAGGATTTTTTAAAAAAAAAGAAAAAAGAAAAAAGGCAGATAAGGTTCTCAGGTACGGACTCTGCTTGTATTAATCTCAAATAAATATATCAAGAGTTGTCCTAAGTGGGGGGATCCTTGCTTTGCGCCGTAAAAAAAAACAGCAGAGGTTTTCTGGCACGGAGATGTGATTCAGCCTACGGTTGGCCCCCCATTTCCATTTGCAGCAAAAAAAAACCTGCAAACTTCAAAGAAAAGCTCTTACCAGCTGGATCTCTCTCTCACCCTTCTTTGCCTGAAGAATGAGTTTATCTACCAAGTATTTAGGCAGATAACGCGACCAGAAACCTGGGGGCAGCTCGTTAAGCTGCCGCCATCAGCAAGGTCCCGCCCCAGAAGCCGGTTTGTTTCTCCTTGGCCTTGTGTTGCTCTTTTCATTTAACCTTCAAGGATTCCCGTTATAGCAATGCTGTGACTTGGGCACAGGTACTCAGCCTGCTTGGTTGAACCCAGAGTCCAAAGAGGACAACAACCAGAAAGATATGTACTACCTTTAGTAAGAGAGGTATTTTATGTAGTTAAACTTTGTGAACACAGAATGTTTCCATCGTTTACAATTCAACCATCTGAGACTTGATTACTTTTGTTGTTATTCTCCTTCTCGCCACATTAGTTCATCAGGAGGCCAAGATGAATTTTTGCTTGTGTGCCCATAATTGCATTGTGACTTGTTGTAGCATTCAAACCAGCAGGTTCAGGGCAGGGCACGTATCTGATGGGGTCTCTTTGACAAGACAGAAAGTAGGGGTGAATGGACTGGAAAGTGGCAGAGAAAGTTGACATGAAAGAACAGAGGCTGAACATGGATTCCTCGAAGACTATTTTTCCTAAAGAGTCAAGAAATACAATCGCTTTCTCACTGTGAAATTATGTAATTGGGCTGTCTTATTTCATGAATCACTCTATGGATTCCAACATGAGTTTGAGACCAAATCTATAATGCATCATTAAATCCTCATGCCACTTGGTCAGACAGGGAGGGTTTCCTGCAGAATTTTAACTTGTCGGGTCCAGGAAGTGAGCCTTCTCTACTGTTGCTCCTGTCCTTTGTAATGTTCTCCCTCCAAAGGCAAGGTAGAGTCCCAGTCACCTGGCCTTCTAGAAATATCTGAAGACCTGGCTCTGCTCTCTTGCTTAGGGCTCACAGAGGAACATACAGCCAGGGGGAAAGGTTAGCATCCTAAAGTCTCTCCTTCTGTTTTTTCATTATTTTTTAACATTGACTTTTAATCTTCTTCGCCTCTTCTATAACTTTTAAATACAGTTTTACTATTTTACCTGTATATTGTCTATGAAGAGAAGGACAAGGACTACATTTGATAAACAAAGAAAGAAAATGAACAAATTACTGGAACTGTCAGGAAATTATTTATCTTTATTGCCATTGCAGAGTGGGCCACTGATCTTGGAGCCAGGACCCCTCTATGCTATTGATGGGGATAAAAGTTTGAATGAGAAAGTGATATATGAAATTGTTGCTGGTGAGTAGATTAAAAGCCCCATTTTAATGTAAATTTAAAATTAATTTAAAAGTAATTTAAAAATCAGCTACTGATTTTCTAGACTTGATACTTTCAAGCTTCATCCAGATTCAGGGACAATGAAGAAGTTATTAATAATAGTGCCGCATTCTACTTATATTCTACATATATGTATTGAGTTTCTCAAGTATAACTAGGGAAAGATTTGTAATCCAACTACTTAGAGTCAGATTATCCTCATAAAAACTCTTAAATCCTCTCCTCTAAATGCCTCCAAATTGAAGTGACTTTATTGAACTTTATTAACCAAATGACTGAATTCCACAGTGTGATTTCAGGATATTTTTGGAAGGATTTGGACTTTAGAAGTTGAAAATAGACCGCATTCCCCACCCTTATTCTTAATTAACTGTCTCCCCCAAACCCGCAAACTGACAAATCCATTTTGGCACCCAATTTCAGCAGCACCTTCTCTGCAGATGGAATGAGGGTGTCAAGTGTGACCCATGGTTTGGGTCACTGTAATATACCACATGCCACACAATGTTTTTACCCATGGTGTATTTAATCTTTTTAGTTGAATAAACTGTACTTGGTTGAGTTATCACAACATGCTATTAATAACTCCTGTTTTTCAATTGCAATGACTAGGATCACACTATCATACTAAGACAAATCAAAGACATTACATTATAGCTGGGAATGTGGTGTTGGAAGTGAACCACATAAATAAATAGCTATGGATAGATGTGTTTAATTCGGTTCAAGCATTTTATACATTACATTTACTTCAATCTGTACTTGGAAGCAAGTACAGATGTTAGAAATAATATTAATACATTGGATAATATCTCAAACCCAACAAATCAACAAGTAAAGCAAGCATTTATTCAACTTCTAGGTTTTAGATACATCTAGGACATTCATGTATGAGTTCTAGTTCCCTTTTTTTTCTTTAGTTTGAAATTTTGCATTTATTACTGTACAAACACCAGCAGAATGATACCAATGTGGATTTTACCAGGACTTAAATACACAAAATGGCAGGCAGAATCTGTGTAATTATTTTTAGGGTCCATATATAATTGGTGCCAGTTTGATATAGTGATAAAGGCACCAGGCTACAATGGGGGAACTGATGATCACCATAGATCTGCATTTGGGGAAAGTAACAGTAGAATGACTTGCCCCAAAATGCAGCCATTGATGTGATAGCATCTGAGTCATTTTACTTTTTACTTATATATATATCCTTGCATTGTTTTTCCAAGCCAGGTTTCACTAGAAGAAAGATAAGTTTTGAGAAAAAGGAATAAATGAAGGAATAAATAATTGGCCATTCTATAATATTAGGTTCTTTGGGTACCTTACAATAAAGATAAAACTGAAATACCTACCAAATAAAATGTAAAACTAACATGAAAAATTAGGGCACCGGTTGGAACCCTGACAGCAGGATTCTTTGCCTGTCCTGGAACTGCAGTGGATTTAATGTTAACAAGTGGAGGTATCTTAATTTACAATCTCACAATTTTGTGCATGACACAGTCAGGAAGCTTCATTCTACTCTTTTTGTAGTAATCGTGCATGCCAAGTATTTTCTTTTTCCAATCGTGCTTAGGAAATGATAATGACACATTCAAAATAAACAGAGATTCTGGAAACATTACCATGACTCAGCCTGCAAACATTCTGAAGACATTCATGTTGTATATTGTGGTAAGCTCCTGATAACATTAGTATGTTGTTAATAAAATATGACTCTTGAATATTTGTTTGCCAGGAGGACATAATTAAGAAGACCAGAATTCCCAATATGCTGCCACAGCGTTGGTTGGTTGGTTGTGTTGGTTAAAATCCAACACATCTAAAGGGCACTTGATTTGGCAAGGCTAAGCTAGGCAGTGAGAAATAGATGTCATACCTATTAACTATATCCAAGATAAATAAATTTTAGAACTTGCTGTTTCCTGAAACTGCTGGGAAGATCTTGTCAGCTCTGAGTTCTTGCCATATCCTGCTATAACACACAATGAAACAAATTAATGATGATCTATTTAAAGCCAAAACTTACCTGAATATCTCTGACGGTTTTTATAATGGGCAAATTACCAAATTATTATTATTCATTGCACAGTCAGCCAGATGTTCAAACAGGGCTTGGCATTTTTGTCTACCTATTGAGTCCTTACCAAGGACCTGGTAGAGACAGATCTGGATGTTTGACAGTGTTACAGATATCGTTGCAGCATGAAAGCAGTTCCAAGTAAAGCCACCTTCTGCAATTGACTGAAAGCAAATTTGTCAATGCCTATGGTGTTCAAGTAGTGCTCCAGTTGTTTTGGGACTGCACCCAAGGAGCCTATTACTATTGGTACTACCCTTGCTTGCCTTTCCCATAGTCATTCTATTTCTATTTGAGGTCTTTGTATTTTGTTATCTTCTGCAGCTTCCATCCTATTATTATTATTACCCTGTTTCCCTGAAAATAAGACCTCCCCCGATAATAAGCCCAATCAGGTTTTTGAGCGCATGCGCTAAAAGCCCTCCCCCAAAAATAAGCCCTCCCCAAAAATATTTAAATGCATGCACAGCCAGTCCTCCCCATTTCCTCTGGTTGCTTGCCTTGCAAAGAACGTGAGGTGAGGAGATGAGGTTGGAGGGGGGAAGGGAGGGAGGAACATGCCCCACACACCCCACTTGCCCTTACCTAACAGCCATTCCCGCAACCCTAGCCACTGCGTCCTTTCTGTCACGCTAATGGCCGCCGCAAAAGCCACTAGCAAAGAACAGGGAGGCAGTGGTGGTGTTGGGACATGCAGCGGCATGGATGGGCCAATGGCATGATGCAGAGTCCTGGGAAGCATGGCTGGAAGCATGTGCACGGCCTCATGGGTGAGCAGCTGATGAGTGGCAGCAGCGCAACACGGCAGCAGCCATGAAGTGACCACATTCGCTGCCTCCTGCACCTGAAAAATAATAAGACCTCCCAGAAAATAAGGCCAAGAGCCTATTTCGGGTGTCAAAAGAAAATAAGACTGTTTTATTTGGGGGAAAACATGGTGCTGTTGGTAGTAGTAGTAGTAGTAGTAGTAGTAGTAGTAGTAGTAGTAGTGTTGAGAGTTCTGGGTGTAAGGGATATGGTGGGTGGGCTCCTCTAGCTCTGAATTGGGGATCCTTAAGACCTTCCTCACAGTCCTGTTCTGCTGTTCCTTCCCACATCCCTGGGAGGAGCCTTTTGACATGCTACCTTCACCCATCTTTGTTCCAGAGAACCTCCTCATCTACCTTCCATTAAACTTTTACATTTTAGCCCTTAAGAAGATCTGTACTCTCACTCTCTCTTTCTGCAGGCTTTCCAAGAAAACAATGCATTCAGATACTCTCAGACCACGGTGAAAATTGATGTTGTACGGAAAAATGATCATCGTCCCTACTTTAATGAAACCAATTACCTGGGAAGAGTATCTGAGGCCCAGCCTGCAAAGTCATTGATCATGAAAGCCAACACATCATCAGAACCCTTGCAGATCTTTGCAGCAGATGATGACTTCTTGCCAGATGTTAGTCATTCCAGGATCTGTTGAATATTACAGGGAGCAAAGCCTTTTAAGATAGCAGTTATGAAGTCAGTTTCGGTGTGTGATTGGTGTGAGAAACCTATATCTGGGTAGAGTGTTGTACCTATTTTCAGATCCCTTCCGATAATGCATTTTTATTCTGGTACCTGTCAAACCTTCTTACCTGCAGTTTTGTGCTGCCGTTTGAATTTGTGACTTAGGAAGATGAAAAAGATAAGAAGGACATTCTGGTCAGAAACATGGGCACAGAAAAAAAATGGCACCAGTAGTCAGACTCAGTATTTTCTCACTGTTTTTGCTTTATAATGGGTGGGAGAAAAAAGTTAACCTTGGTAATTAACAAGAGGAACATATATGTTGTTCTACCAAATGTACACTAAGTAGAGAGAGTTGGTGAAAAAGCACTAAGGCCTTTCCAAGAGAGAAGGAAAAATTTCAGTAGCCAAAGGGTAGTACAAAGCAGGCATTCCTACAATGCAAAACTTTAGCAATATATCCCCTGGAGCAGGAGCTGAGCTAATTATTAATCATCTCAGCTTCTCAAGCAAACTCCACTGCACCGGTAGGGTCCCAGGAGCAAGTATTAGTAATCATAGTTCCACTGGAACAGCCTTTTGTGAAAGGGATAACATGATAGCAGTGTTCCAATATCTCAGGGGGCTGCCACAAAGAAGAGGGAGTCAAGCTATTCTCCAAAGCACCTGAGGATAGAAGAAGAAGCAAGGGATGGAAACTAATCAAGGAGAGAAGCAACCTAGAACGAAGGAGAAATTTCTTGATAGTTAGAACAATTAATCAGTGGAACAACTTGACTCCAGAAGTTGTGAATGCTGCAACACTGGAAGTTTTTAGGAAGATGTTGGATAACCTTTTGTCTGAAGTGGTGTAGGGTTTCCTGCCTGAACAGGGGATTGGACTAGAAGACCTCCAAGGTCCTTTCCAATTCTGTTGTCCTGTTATTCAGTTTTCAGATGATCAAAAATTTGGCAATTGTCTAAACCATGCTGGTGAATGCTGCCTGGAGGATTATGCGAATCAAACGTCTTTATTTCTGCAGAAACCAGGTTTCAAGAAAGTCAGAAAGTAATCCAGATGATATCTAGGATATTACTTAGGATGCTCCCTACATAATCAATTCTTAGAAACAGAATTTATTTAGTGAGGCTGTTTGTTTGATTAAGTCCTGATGTAGGTTTTTGTTCACTGCTTTTAGAAAATCAATCCAGATATCAGATACAGAATACAAAACAGTTCAGATTTCAGAGTTACTGCAGAAGGATTTATCCAGACCACTAAGCTTCTGAATGTATCATCTCCTATTACCCTTCTGGTAAGTAACTTTTTCTAAAATTATTGTACATTTCTGTTTAGTTTGAGGCTTCCAGATGACACTGTTGTCTTGAGTTCCTGTCTTTACTGTCTCTCTCATTATCATCTGTCACTTCAAAATAATTGATTTAAAATAGATGAAAGACTGTGACTCGACAGAGGAAAATAATCTGACAGCCATTAACACAATGCACTAAATCAAAACCAAACAAACCTCTTTAAAGTGTAGTACAATTTATACACCAGGGAGTTTTATTTATTTTTCAACAATCTAATGATCTAACATTGATCAATGTAGATTTTCTGAGTAAAATTAAACTTTGACCACATTATGGGTAAATAATATGATTCTATTATATGCAGATGTGTCAAATATTTGAAATAACAAAGACTCTGCAGGAAACATTAATGGCTGACATTATTCTATCATTGAGTTTTTTACTCCAATGTTAATCATTAGCTGTTAAAAGGTTTTTCAAAAGGCTGAAATCCCTATATTATTGATTAAAAGATACAATTCTAAAGAGTTCGGTAAGGATTTAAATGCTGTTAAGTAGTCAATTAAACAAACAGAGCAAACAAAAGACTTTTATCAGATGTACTTCTAAGAACAATTAAACTACACTGGCAAAACCACAGTGAAGATTTATATTTCTCATTCCATTCTGAATACAATCAAGTTTCATTTTAGTTGTCTTGGCTTTGTAGTAAATAGGAAGGAAATTTGAATCAGTCATATCAGTTCAGCTTTCTGAATTAATTTGAAAGAAGCAGCATTGGTTTGTGTTCAGACTGAGGCTCCAAATTAAAGCTTTGCATTGCTCTAATAAATAGTCCCATTACCGAGTTCAAAAAGTATTGTAAAAATATATCATTCTAAAAACAAACAAACCCAAAACTATTATTTTTTCAACCTTTTGTTGAACCACCTTTGGTTTTAAACATCTAACCACCTCTGGTTTTAAACATCTATCTTCTCTGGAGATTGAATCTTGAAATGAACATTAAGGTACTCCCACTGCATGCAGTAGAATGATATCACTGCATAGGTTGTGCAAAACATAGATAAACGAAAGAAGCATTGGTCTCCATATTCATAAACATGCTTTCAGCAAGTCTCCTTTGTAATGCCCAGGTATTGTACATAAAGGGGGGGCATCTCTGCCATATATAACTAGATCCAAATTAATATCTTGCCTTTTTTAATGGACTGATAGAATTGGCACATATGTGTGCAAGGCTAACACCTCCTTTCCTGTTTGCATAGGCCATTGCTACCGACATCAATACTCTGGAAGAAGCAAACACCCTGATTTCAATAGATGTCACACCTTTGGCAAGTATGTTGGGAACGTTCTCTTCATGTCTTATATGATGCAGATAAAATTTAGAGATTGGAGAGGAACTGCAGAGATTCCTGAAGCACATTAAACAAAAGCTCCCTCCTTCTAACTTCAGCACAACCATGTCCTATGGCTTGTGTGCTATGTCATAATAGCTAACCTTTTTGGCACCGAATGCTGAAATTGGAGTGTGCGGCGGTCAGCTGCTCTTCCGGGTTCCGTTGCATGCAAAAACCAGCTGGCCAGAAGAGAGCAGATGGCCGGTGCACATGCGTTCTGGACCAGCTCTCCAGTGCACATGCGTGTGACAGAATCTAGAAGAGCAGCTGGCCGGTGCGCATGCACACCAGACCAGCTGTCCAGCATGCATGCACGTGATGGAATCTGGAAGAGCAGCTGATGACAGTGTGCCATAGGTTTGCCATCACGATGCTATGTCTTCAAGATATTTTCGCTCTCATACCATACCTGACTACACTTGAGGCAGCTGGCAGTTGCATATGGCTGTTCCCATTTCAAAGCGATATTTTCCCCCTGATCCTAATATATGTCTGCCATGGATGTGATCTACTATGCTTCATTGAAACAATAATTGGAAACTAATCAATGAGAGAAGCAACCTGGAATTAAGGAGAAACTTCCTAACAGTGAGGACGATTAACCAGGGGAACAGCTTGCTTCTAGAAATTGTGGGCGCACCATCACTGGATGTTTTTAAGAAGACTCTAGACCAGGGGTGTCAAACTCACATCGTCATGGCGGCATCACATGACGTATCATGACTTCCCCCCCCTTTGCTAAGCTGGGCATGGGCATAGCTAGCGCATGATGCATCCAGCCTGTGGACCGTCAGTTTGACTACTCTGGTCTAGACAGTCACTTATCTGAAATGGTATAGGTTCTCCTGCTTGAACAAGGGGCTGGACTAGAAGACCTCTACGTTCCCTTCCAGCTCTATTCTATTATATATCCCTGCTTGGAGAGGCTCTGTTTCTGCACTTTGAAGCAATTTTACACACACCCAGGGGTGGGTTTCTGCCAGTTCTAACCTCTTCTATAGAAGAGGTTTCACAAATCTACAGTGCCGTTTAGAACCGGTTCCAGCTCCCTCCCACTGCCCGTCCGCACATCATCAAAATGAAGAGCGAGAGGAGGAACTCTGGGAGTTGAAGTCCACAAGTCTTAAAGCTGTCAAGTTTGAACACCCTTGGGGTTTTTTTTCTAAAGGGTTAGGGGTGCAAGGGTCTTGTAACTTGACAGCTTTAAGACTTGCATGCTTCAAATGCCAGAGTTTCTGAGCCAACATTTTGGTTGCTAAGCAAGAGCGTTGTTAAGTGAGTTTTACCACATTTTACAAGTTGGCCACACCCACCCAGTCACATGACTGGCAAGCCACTCCCACCCAGTAACAGGGCCAGCACGCCACTCCCACCCGGTCACATGGCTGGCAAGCTACTCCCACAAAGCAGGCCACACCTACAGAAGAGATTCTAAAAAAATTTAAAACCCACCACTGCACACACCCCATTCCTGTGCTCAAAGGCAGAGCATTCCCAAGGGTTAAGAGAAATGCTCTTTTCTATAGGAACAGGCTAGGCATGATTATTTCTCTTTTTGTTGTTTATGTATTTATTTATAATAATATAAGATACAAAAATAAAAAAGAAACTAGTAAGAAAGATAGGGGAGGAAAAAGGGAAAGGAAAAAGTGTAAAAAAGGGAGAGAAAGAAAGAAAAGGCATTGACTTCCAACTCCCTTTGGTGCAGTAGAATAAGATAATAACATCAAACCTCAATCTTTTACTTTTACATAATAGTATAAACTCACCAGTTCTATAACAACAAACATATCTAATCAGTAAAACCCAAAATCAAAGTTTCATTTTTTTCCACCTTGAGCACAAAGTCCAGAAGCAGACAGAATTATTTGTCAAAGGTAATCTAATATAAGAAATGTGATGGGAGAGTTAGAGAGAGACTGGCTTTTACTCAATTCATTGGTGGTTTGTGGGAGAGCAATCTATCTCTTACACTAAATCAACTCTCTCTTTTGTCTTGGGGTGATGTTGTACCATCTGGGATAAAGATTCTGCTCACACAATTCAGTTTATATAGGGTCTGTGTAGCTTCTTGCATTGTAAAACTCTTCCAATGTTATTATTTCTGCATAATGATGCCGTGCTTAGGTCTTGGTGCCTTGAAGCATGAAGGATTTGACTGTTAGATGATATTGAAGCATCACATTTAACAGTCCCTTTGGTCTATTACATTTACAGCTCCAACTCCAACTGTTCCACCTGTAACTACCACTACTTTCACTGAAACCTCTACTACCAACCTAGGGAAAGGGACCACTAGTCAAAAGCCATCCATTTTGCACCTGGAATAAGTAGTCCTAAACCTTCTGGATCACAAAGTCCACATCACCTCTTTCAAGTACAACTGGGAAGGATAACCTTACAGGACATTACAAGAAATCCTGTGACTGTTTCTGTATCTAGCTCCGTTATTCCACCTTTGTAACTACACTAAAACCTCCTGTCATCCCAGGTAATTCTACACAGTTTCTGACCACAAATTCTCCTGTAACAGAGAGAAGCCAACGAACAGTGGAATCCATCAAGACCTCAAGCCCCACCACCACTCAAGCACCTCCTCAGTCTGGAGCTTCCAAGCCTACCCCACCAGGTAATTTTGCAACAACTGGTGGGAGTGTCCAGTCATCAACCTCTTCCAAAATTGTAATCACGAAGACTCCCACTACAAGCTCAGTACCAGATGGTGATAGACAGTCTACTACTCCCTTACCTGGAATCACTAAGCCTTCCCCAACAGGTATTTCTACAACAAAAGTGACTATGTTTTTTCTGCTTCATTATCTTCCCCAACTGCAACAACACACTTTCTGCAGCAAATACTTTTGCAACCAGCCTTACATCTAAGTCTAGTAGATCAACTTCTTCTACTTCAACTTCAACTTCTATGTTTTCTACAAGCCTATTATTGAAGAGGAAACAACTCCATCAGTAAATAACCCAGGAGAACCTGGCAGACCTTCAATGTCTCCCCAACTAATTCAGAAGGTAGAGTCTATGTTATTAAGTGTACATTGAGGGGTCATAGTAATCATGCATATAGAAATAAGAATATCCTTGAACTTTTCCTCAGTTCGTAAGAAGAAAATAGAAGTACTGTATGTCCTAATCTAGGCATATTATATTTAGGCTAAAAATATCCCTACAATGATTAGAGGGCAACCAAGGGATGTTAGAAACTGTCTGTAGTCACCTAGTATTAATCTGAATCATTGCAATCTGCATAGAGTATGCCTGTATACATTGTGGTTACTGTGATATGATGTTGAATGCCAACCTAACCGTTTGAAAACATGCAAATGCAAATAGATATATAGGTACCACTTCGGTGGGAAAGTAGTAGCATTGTGTGCGGTGCACTTCAGCATATAGCTATGCTGGCTGTACGACCATGGAAATGTCTTTGAAACAATGCTGACTCCCTCAGCTAAGAAATGGAGATGACCACTGCCCCCTAGAGTCAAACGCAATTGGACAGGGGAAAACTCTATCTTTTATTGTTGAATGAAGCCAATTTCATTGAGTTGCTTGGTGAAGAAAGTTCACCATTTGTTAAAAATAACTGTTTCCTAACTCTTTTTTAAAAGTTGCAGCCATGCTGCAAGAAGAAAGAGTGTGTAAACTGAGGAGGATTAGGCTTGCTCCATCATAATATATAATAATTGTTGTCAATAGATAGAAGGGATGGATGAGTGGATGGATAGAGTGAGAGAGGGTGGGGAGGGAAGGAGGAAGGGAGGGAGAGAGAAAGAGGGGTGATTCTTTAGTGGTGAGAGTTCATGCCTTTCTCAGGAAATATGATTTCAGTTTAGAAAGTATTACTCTTAAAATCATGTTTTTTTGCCATAAATCCTTCTGTATGACTATTGTTTATTTAGATAAAATACATGTTTAATGTAAATTCCTATATGAAATGCTTGGCTGTAGAGAGATTTAAAAGCTCCCTGCCTTCCTAAGAAACTGAAAAATGTTCAGACTCAGCAAGCCACAGTTTACTATCAGATCAGATCACTCTCCTAATCAATGATGAATCGCAAAGCTAAACAGATTGGATGGTTGGCCACATAGTACAAGCAGAGGTGGAATTCAGCCGGTTCTCTCTGGTTCGGGTGAACTGGTAAGCAGCTGTGGGAGGCTCCACCCACCCACCCTGATGTAATGCGCAAGCACTGCACAAGCGCAGAAGGCGGTGTGCGTGCACAGATGCAACGCATGCGTCATATTTGCAAACTGTAGGGAAGGTGAGCGAATCCATCGCTGAGTACAAGATAATTCCAACATTACCATGTTGACGGATTTCCAAAACAGACTAGATCTTGGTCATCCTGTATAGGCAATTTTACACATAGAGGTTCCGAATCAAGAAAGTTCACTGAGTTCAGTGGAATATATGGCTATCTTATTACAGGTGCACATGCTTTGAAAAGTATTCGAGGAAGTGCTTGAAAACATGTAGGAATGTTCTTGAAATGCTTATTTAATACAATTCTTTCTGAAAGGAAATGCAGCTGTTATGCCATCTTTTGTATCAATACTAAAACCTCCTATCATCACAGGTAGTGCTTCTGTTCTCTGGTCATTGGTTCTCCTGTAATAAGGATAAGCCAATAAACAGTGGAATCATTTATAACAACAGATGAAGAAATATGCTGCTTTAGTGGGCTGCATCAAAGATGCAGTTGTGTTAATGAGCCTGCTTCTAAGGCTAGCTCTTAAAAGATGAAAATGCTTTAAAGAAGAGTTACACTAACAATTTCTAAAACATTTCTTCTCAATCATTTTGACATCTGTATATTCCTAATCATTCCTTCCTGAATGTCATCCTTTTAAATGAAGGGTACACAGGGTAAGGATGAATATATCCTTATAGTTATCTTTCCATAAGGCTTATAATTTATAAAAGCTAGGGTTTTTATAGATTAAAAGACCTAGCTTTAATATATAAACATCTACACACGAATACATTCATACAAGTTACACAAGATTGCAAGTGAACAATGTTTAGCATGCTTTCGAATTTGCAGATAGGGAAATTTAAATGTAAAAAAGGCATAAATTACTATGAGCGTTAAAGCATTAAAGTGGTTCTTGGGTAGCATAAATGAAATGGTTTATTCATGCAAAACCTTTGTATCTTTTGAGATGTTGTAATTATACACAGATAGGTACTTTTCTATTATACAGTATGGCATAAAAATATAAGAAAACTAGGATATTGTCTTAGTAATGCAAGTAGTACAGTGGACAGAATTTTTAATGATTGGCACACTAGAGAACCAGAGTCATGGTGATTATATATAATCTTCAGCTATATCATTAGCATAACAAGGATTGCAAAGTGAAAAGGAGGTGAGGGGCCTGTCACCTAACCAGTGGCATGGTGGGGCTAAAAAATGGCACATGATGTATCACCAAGGGGAGAGAGGCAGATGGCAAGAGAAGAGATCAGTGACAGCAAAAACAGGCCACAAAGCATATTAGCCTGCTGAAAAAAGACAATCCATCCAGCTCTTCCTTAGCTGATTACTAAGAGATTTCAGCTACTGTACAATACAGATAGTCCTTGACTTAAAACAGTTCATTTAGTGATTGTCGAAGTCACAATGACACTAAAAGAAATGACTTATGACTGTTTTTCAAAACTTATTACCATTGCAACATGTCCACAGTCACATGATCAATTCACTTTCAATTCAATTTATTAAATTTGCATGCCGCCCTATTCCAGAGAGACTCAGGGCGGCTAACAATAAAAAGGGAGGGGATACAAAAAAATAAAAATAAAAAAATAAAAATAAAAATTTAAAATTCTACAAACAGCCGTAATCTCAAATGGGACTGGATAGTTCAGCAGCCCCAGGCCTGCTGGAACAGCCAGGTCTTAACTGCTTTGCGGAAGGCTGGAATGGTAGTGAGGGTCCGGATCTCCCACGGGAGATCGTTCCAGAGGGCTGGAGCAGCCACAGAGAAGGCCCTCCCTGAGGAGTTGCCAGCTGACATTGGCCAGCAGATGGAATTCGGAGGAGGCCTAATCTGTGGGATCTGATAGGTCTTTGGGAGGTGACTGGCAGGAGGGCGGTCTCTCAAGTACCCAGGTCCAATACATGTAGGGCTTTAAAGTAACGACTAGCACCTTGAAGCATGTCCGGAGACCAATGGGCAGCCAGTGCAGCTCGCGGAGGATAGGTGTAATATGGGTGTACCGAGGTGCACCCACAATCGCTCACGCGGCTGCGTTCTGGACAAGCTGAAGTCTTGGAACACTCTTCAAGGGCAGCCCCATGTAGAGCGATTCAAAATTCAGACACATTGCAATGGACTCATATTTATGAGTGTTGCTGGATCCCAAGGTCATGTGATCACCTTTTGCAACCTTCTGACAAACAAAGTTCATGGAGAAGCCAGAGTCACTTAACAACCATACTATTAACTTAACTGCAATGATTCACTTAACAACTATGGCAAGAAAGGTCGTCAAATGGGGTAAAATTCATTTAACAACTGTCTCACTTAGCAACAGAAACTTTGGGCTCAATTGTAGTTGTAAGTCAAGGACTTGGAAAGTAAGTTAATGTAATTATTAATACAATATATCACATTTTTAATCCAATTGAGCTGTTATTTGTTGCTAATACTTCTTCAGCAGAGAATCCTTTTATGATATGATGGTACTGATGTTATTTCTGGAATGAATATGACTCTACGAACTAATTATTTCAGCTCATGTTAATGATAAACTCTTAGAGTAATTGAAACTTGCACTTATTTCAGAGTTCACTTTGCAAGGTATTATAGTCATATTGTTATTAATACCATAAAACATTCAGGAAAATTGCCTTGTAATTATAGTGTAGAGATGTGAACTGTGATATGAGAAAGTACAAATCTCTGTAGAAAAACAGCACTGACCTTTGCTTCCAGCAAGATGAAACTTGTGGCACGGCCATTTGGTGACCGGTTTAGCATTCAGGGTCTTAATTCAGTCTCCCAAAACAGAGGTCTTAAGATGTGTTAATATTTTAGCTTCCAAAATTGCTTGACAGTATAACTATTGGCTGTGCTAATGGGGAATTATAACGGTTGTGGAAAGGTATCTTAATGCAAAGGCTTTTAGTTTATTATACTGACAAAATGACCACAGAAGCCAAAATAAATCTTCATTCGTTCATTGTCTATAACGTCTTTAACAGTAACCTGATGGAGAAATTAAGTATACATATTTTTTCCATATAGTTTTATCTCCCTGCCAGGAAAATGTTACTCAGTTATTCTCTTAATTTGTCATGCTGGAATTTAAGGGGCACAGGAAATTCTATCAAACCAAATCATGGCTCCCTCGAGATTCACCTTGACGGATTACAGGTAGTCCTCGAATTATAACCACAATTGAGCCCAAAATGTTTGTTACTAGATGAAACATTTGTTCAGTGAATTTTGTCTCATTGTACGACCTTTTGTGCCACAGTTGTTAAGTTAATCACTGGAGTTGTTAAGTTAGTAACATGGCTATTAAGTGAATCTGGTTTCTCCATTGACTTTGCCCGTAAGAAGGTTACAAAAGGTGAGCACATGACCCCAGGACATTGCAACCATCATAAATATGAGTCAGTTGCCAAGCATCTGAATTTTGATCACTTGACTATGGGGTTACTGCTGTGAAAAATAGTCGTTAAGTCACTTTTTTCAGTGCTGTTGAAACTTTGAATGGTGATTAAATGAACTGTTGTAAGGTTGTGGATGACCTGTATGTGCCATCAATTTAGTGTCAACCACACATATTTTCTCCATCATGCTCTGTCCCTAATCTAGTCCTTTGGATCTTCCAATGGTGAACCACCACTGAGTCCATTTACCTTATTGTTGATCATCCTCTTCTCTTCCTTCACTTCTCCTCCTGGCATTAGAACTTTCCCCAGAGGACTCAGCATTCACATAATGTGTCTGAAGTAGGTTAATTTGGTTCACTGACAAATGCGCGCCCCACAAATGCGCACCAACAAAACCGTGCCGACAAAACCACCACCCACAAAAAGCACACCATCCACAAACAACATAGTGGGACACAAAAACAATGTTTATAACCCTAACCCTAAAACGTTGTTTTCGCGTCCCAGTATGTTGTTTGTGGATGGCATGCTTTTTGTGGGCGCGGTTTTGTCGGCGCGCATTTGTCAGGCGCGCATTTGTCGGGTCACGGGTTAATTTGAGTTGGTGACTTCTGTCTTGAGTGAGAACTCTGGGTTGCTTTGTTTGATGATCCATTAGTTTGTTTTCTTGGTTCTCCATGGCATTCTCAGCAGGCTTCTGCCACATCAACACTTAAAAGTGTCAATACTTTCCATTCTGCTTCTTCAAAGTCAAAGGATTCCTTTTTAGCTGCTGTGAAATAGCCATCTGAAGTGCTTGGGGATATCAGGAGGTCTGTTTGTTTTCTTGACAGAAGGACTCTACAGCGTAGAAGACATGGCTGCTCTGGGAGCCACCCTGGGGACCTATTGGCGATTGCACTAGCCTTGCTTGCCCTGATCTCCTACAAGTATTACAAATTAAAAAAAGAACTTCGAAAAAGAGAATTCACAAGTAAGTTGGGCTTCTTTCTCTATTTCAGGAAGTGGAGTTTTTAAATTAAAAAAACCCATGCTGTGGACTTTATAAGAACATTTAGGTTGTTTCCAACTTGCAAAGTTGTAATTATGGCAAAACAGCATTGCCAGTGAAGAAATTAGCTGGGAATTGCAGATAGTATGTTTCCAATGTATCTTGAAAGGGAAAGGACACTGGCAATTCCCTTACCTCAGAATAACCCAGCTATATAACTACGAAAGGAACAGATCTAATATGTAATTTCTAAGCTGATTAGTTGTCTTATCTGATCATCAGCTTCCCTTTATCTTTGCAGTATTGCACAAACATTTGTCTCTCTTTTGCAGCTGATGAAAAGCGTTTCTAATATCAACTTCCAGGATGACGAGAACCCTAACTCAGATGGAAACAATGAGGAATCATCCGGAAGCCTTATCTCCAAGAGTTATGCAGAGAAGGAATCAGGAAACAAGAAAACAAAGCCAGCTCTTAAAACAATCCAGGAAGAAATTGATATAAACAGTGAAAAGGAAGTGAGATCCATCCTGACAAAAGACAGGAAATGGAAGACGATGGCTACAAGGCAGTGTGGTTTAAAGAAGATGTGACAGAAGTTGATGATGTAATTATTGACGAGGACAGTGACCTAGAACAGAACAGGCTTGGGAGTGACAGTGACAGTGCTGCTGAGGAAGAGGACGACTATGATGATACCGATAGTGGCAGAGGGGACAGCGATGTAAACATAACAGCGAGAAGAGGGCAGGTCTTTGATGCTAATCCTTCTGCCAGCCAATCTCTTGAAGAAGCAGAAGAACAGAACGATGCTTTGTAAAAGAAAGTGGCTTTTCAAAGGTATTGTAAGGAGATCGGATTTGGAGAAGGACTTGCCAGGGAAGTAGGGTTCTATGCCCATATGCTTAACTGAAGGATTATTGCAGGATCCAATCTGGAACAGTCACTGGGATCAGAGGTTTGGTCTGGTCTGAAGATGGGCTTCAGCATGAGTCCAGAAGCTCATAAGACTGAAGCTCTGGTCCCAGTGACTGACCCAGTTTGGATCCTGAAACATTATCCTGGAACACGTACATACGTGTAGTATTGTAGTAGAAATGTAGTATTAGTATGAGTTGGTACCCATTTTTTTGCAGATGTTTATCTGGTTAATATCATTGCCCAGAGGATCATTGGTTGCCCTCTCCCCTCTTTGGAAGAGCTCCCACTGCCTTAAGAACGTTTAAAACATTCTTAAAGATCCATCTCATCCTGGGCACCCTTTTTTTGAACTATTACCATCTGGCAGACAGTACAGGTCAATAAAAAGGATAAATAGGCTGAAATACTGCTTCTACTCCAAAGCAGTAACTATATACTGTATAGTGCAATATTAATGTAATATCAGGGGTTTTCAATACAGTTGTATAGAATATGAAGGATGTGGTTTTTGTTTTATTTTTTTACTAGCTGTACCGGCCACGCGTTGCTGTGGCCCAGTCTGGTTAATGGAAAAGAAAGAAAAGAGAAAGCTCAAGTTTCTAATATGTTTAATTTCACAATGCTTGTGGGTATACAATAATTTTTTGTTGTTCCATTGTCTGTGCAGATATAGAGATTGTCTGGTTTGCTGACTCTAGAACACGCAACATATAATTGTCCATGTGAGAAACAATTTTCAATTGCTGGAAAGGCATTGGACCGGGTACATTTACCAACAGCATGCAAAGAAAGAAACATTCCCAGGGTGGTTCCCTCCGGGCAGCAGTGGCAAGGTTTCATGAGGGTCTTGCCCACCTGGCGGGCCCTGCCACTCGCTGCACCGGCCACGGCTCTCTCAGCAGAGCGGCCCCCACATGGAAGAGATTCTCAGTGGCCCCTGCAAGAGCTGCCATGGAGGATGCTTCCACAGGCCCCGGTCTGGCGCCCTCCATGCTCCCCACAATGGGCACCCTCCAGAATGACGGGCTGGATGGGCCCCCTCCAGACAATGTTCCCTCTAAGCTGCGCAGCTGCGCGGCTGCACACGTGGCAACAAACATCAGCGCAGCCGTTTCCAACTGCCGCGCAGTGGTTTTTGTGAGATGCCTTCCACGATAATAGGAGAGGAGAGCCAGCCTGGAGACAGCAATCAGTTCTAGGTCCACAAGCAGAAAGAAGCTGAGAGAGGGGTATGGGGGTTGGGAGAAGGCATGGGACAGGCTCCGAGCAGCGGCTGCTCAGATTTGCCATTTGCCAAAGAGAGAGAGAGAAAGAGAGAGCGAGAGAGAGCGCAAGTGTGTGTATCCCTCCTTCCTTCAACCCAACACTCTCGCTGGTATCCTGGTCAGACGAGAGAGTCTGCAGAGAGTCTCCTCGAGTCTAGGACAGTGAGTCATTCGATGGGAAAGTTGCCTCTTGGAAGGAATGACCAGCTTGGCTCCACTTCGTCTCTCCTGCCTCATCTCTCCTGCCTCTTCGCTTCTCCGTTTGGTCGTTGGGTGGCAGATCGAAAGTGAGAGCCAAGCCAGGTCATTCCTTCCAAAAGGCAACTTTCCCATCGAATGACTCGCTGCCCTAGAATCTAGGAAACCCTCTGCAGTCCCTCTCGTCTGGCCGGGATGCCAGTGAGAGTGTTGGGCTGAAGGAAGGAGGGATACACACGCTCTCTCTCTCTCTCTCTCTCTCTCTCTCTCTCTCTCTCAAAAGAGAGAGAGAGAGAGTTAGTTAGTTAGTTGGTGGGCAGACTTAGCACTTTGTTAAGTTTGTTTCTCTGTGTGTTGTGTATATACATGTCTCCATGGGTGCAATTGTACAAGCATTTTTTTTCCTCTTTAAAAGAATTTTGGATTCTCCTCATCAAACCTTTAAGACTGAAAGAGTTAGAGTTGAAATATGAAGAGATGTCAATTGCCATACTGTTAGATTGATAGGCAATTATGGACTATCTTGATTATATCCTCCTTAGAAAGAATATGCTACTGTATGGTTGAGAAAAAGATCAAACTTCATTCCATGGAAACCCATCAAAGTTCATAGGGAGGGTTTCTTTCTATGATGGGCTTCTTGGGTCAACAGTGAATATCAATTATCAAAAATGCAGATAGAAAATTAAGCAGGCAATAGGCAATTATAAAAAGGGAAGCCAACTTTCTGAATTCTGTTTCTTTGCACTTAGTGACTTATAAATAGACTAATGTTCTGAAAACCTGACCTAAATTACTATATATTTTAAATAGCTGTAAAGCTATGCTGAAAAAGTTGTTCTTAAGGTATTGTGATAAATTCAATAAAAAGAAGAGAATTCTTGATGAATTTAAAGAGAAATGAGAGTATTGGATAGTAAATGGACAAATAAAATTACCAATCAAAGAGAATATTTGCACCTCAGGATTGAAATGAGATGTTCTCTCTTACTCTTTCCTCTTCCTCTCTTCTCTCTCTGTCTCTCTCATCCTCTTTCTCTTTGTCTCTCTTCTCTTTCTCTCTCCTTTTCTATTCTTCCATCACTTTCTCTCTCCTCCCTTCTCTCTCCTCTTTGTTTCTTTCTGTCTCTCTTCTCTTTCTCTCTCCTTTCCCACTCTTCTGTCACTTTCTCTCTCCTTCTCTGTCTCTTCTGTCTCTCTTCCCTCTTTTTTCTTCCTCTCTCCCTCTCTCCCACTCTTCTATCACTTTCTCTCTACTGCACTACCTGTCCCATACTTATCTTCGACTGATCATGTTGCAATAATTTACCTTCTTTTCTATATAGGTGCAGTTCCCTTACCGGATCCCTCGCTCACTCAAACACACACACTCACACTCACACACGCACAAAACCATTTTTCTCCATTCCAATTCGGATCCTATAAATCAATTGCTCTGTGAAACATCTGTGAAAAAAAATTAGGTGCTCAGGCATGAAAATATGCCACTCAAACACTATACTTTTCCATACACACTGAAAAAAAATTAGAGGGAATATTGCCTCCAGACATGGGCGGGGGGCAGTGTGTGAGGGAGGCTGGGGGTGTCCCCCATGGGCGTAGTGGGGCGGCGGGTGGGTGCTGCCGTTGGTCAGGCCTCGGGGCTGCTGGGCCGGTTGAGGCTGGTTGGGGAAGATGGCGCCGGGGCTGTTCTCCTCGTAGGAGCTGCACTTGGGCTTCCCCAAGTCGGTGGCCCAGGAGAGCGAGACATCCAGGATCTCAGAGGAGGAGAAGTTGGAGGCTCCCTGGGAGGGCAGGAGGAGACAGAGATGGAGGCGTCGGCAGAGGCTGGCGGAGGCCGGGGGAGGCGGCATCGGCTGGGCCAGCAGGCCGGGTGGGAAGTCCTCCAAGCTGGCGCCACTGCTGCAGCTGCTGCCGGCCCACCCAGGCAGCATTGCGGTCTACGCTATCCTCTTCCTCTCCCGCGCCTCTGCCGCTGAGTCAGGCTGCTGCTGCTGCTGCTGCTGCATTGGGGCCAGCGGGAGGAAGGCCTGCCGCCACCACCGACGATGACAACGCCTCTCTTAGGCGCTGGCCCGGCCGGGCTGAGGAGGAGAGGAGGAGGCTGCTGCCCCCGACCCAGCTTCCCTCAGTGGCAGCAGTGAGAAGAGGCAGCCGACATCCCCTGAGGAGCAGGAGGAGGAGAAAGGAGCTGCCCCGGGCAATGCGGAGGCGAAGTAGCCTCAGCCGGCCATGGCCCCATCCAGAGATGCTGCTGCCGCTGCCAGCACTGCCACACCTCATGGGGGACCCAGCGGCCGCCCTAGCCCTGCTGCACCTCAGGCTGACACCGCCGCTGCGGCAATCAGAAACATTGAAATGGAATCGTGAAATATTTAGTATAGAGTGTGTTGCTTTTATGTCCAACAGATGGCGCTGGTTTTCAACAAATCATGTTTTTACCTGTCACAGCTATGACATCTACATAATACAGGTATATAAAAACACGTGTGTATTCGAATGCAACGTTGTGTCAAAAATTTCAAAGCAATCGGTGAAGAACTTTCGGAGATTTAAGATTTTGAACAAACGAACATTTACATTTTTATTTATATAGATGTCTAATATACACTGAAGATGGCATTTAATTTTGTTTGTATGAGGTGCAATGACACTAAACTAAACTAAAAACTAAAGTGAACTGAACTAAAACTAAACTAACTAAACTAAATTTGCATTGGAACAACCACTGGGACATACAGAATCTTCCAGACTGTGCTGGATTCCATCTTCAGTCAGCACAGGAAGCATGGCCAATGGGATCCAGTCTGAGAAAAATAAGGATTTTAAGATTATGATTCTAAGTGTATTCATCTGGGGGGCAAAGACTGTCTAGGATTGAGATTTATTTTGAACAGACAGAATTGCTGTAGAGTTGCTTTTTAAATAAACGCTATTCTTTTTTTCTTCTGAATTCATGCATAATTTGTGGTGCTATTGAACAATTGCCTATCAGAAAGTTATACAAAACCTTCCCAACTTTACAAAAAAGCCAAAGCCAGATCCTATTAACATCAACAGTTACACTAAGTTGTTCTCAATTCCAGCATTAAAAAAGCATGGGTGAGAAAAATAGCATGTTACCACTTCACTAGGCACATTTTTGGATAATTTCAAGGGTGATATGTTAATATCAGTGATATGCCTATAAGTATTAAATCAACAATGTTATTTATTTATTCAGTGCATGGCAACCAACAATAGTTAAATAATGTAAGAAATATAACAAAATTTATGGAAATGTCAAAAAGAAAAATATTTCATTAAAGTAACTCTTCAAGTAAGAGTTATTAATAAAAGGAAATGATTTTTAAAGTGGGTGAATAATCAGTTTCCCATTTTTCTTCCCGGCTTATTTAAGAGACATTTGAAAAAGAAAGAAAAATTGGAAATCTGTCCTTAGTATGATGCAGCAGCAAGAAAAATATGAGAATACAGTATACAAAGAAAAATTCTGGCCCTAAAAAAAATGAATAACGATATGTTTCAACAAAAAATTCAAGATGACAACAAATGTGTTTCAATAAAGAAGCTTGAGAAAGAACTAATATATTTTCTGTAGGATGGATCACAGATGTTAGATACAGTGAGATAAATATATTAACATTAAGAATGTCAATGAAAGAATGTCAGTGAAATGACATTTTACCAAAATTTTTATTTCTCTTCCAAATGTTTACCTATACTTTAAAAAGATGTGAATCTTTTAGAATGGCAGAAGGGTATCAACAAATTTGTATGGGCAGGAAAGAAGCCGAGGGTAAAGATGAAAATAATGCAAGATGTACGCGAGAGAGGAGGATTGAAATTACCTAACCTAAAACTATATTACGATGCAGTGGCGCTATCTGTAATTAGTGATTGGACTCATTTAACTAATGATAGAATACTGAATATCAAGGGACACAATCTGGTATATGGTTGGCATGCTTACCTATTATTCAACAAAAAATTGGATAAGAAGTTTAAAAGTCATATTTTAAGAAATGCTTTACTGCGGGTCTGGAAAAATACCAATATAAATTAAATGACAAGATACCCCTGTGGGCAATTCCTAGACATGCAATTGAAAATATGAACATAGCACAAAAACAGGATAGAACTACTATAGACAGCTTCTCATTTTGGAAAGGGGGGTACTACAACTAAAATCTTTAGAGGTATTAAAAGAGGAGAAGGTAGTTCAAACATGGTTCCAGTATGGGCAATTACAGGCCAGGTGGAAATAGATCAAAAAATTGGTTTATCCAAGCTGAAGATAATTTGTTTAAACAAATAAGAGATCAAGGCTTAATGCATATAAAGAGGATATATAATGTATTAATACAGATGATTCGGAAACAGAATTAGTTAAAGAGTGTATGATAAAGTGGGCTCAAAATATTGAAGAACCAATAATGTTGGATACATGGGAAAGAATATGGGTAACAAATGTGAAATTTACACAAGCTCAAAACCTGAGAGAAAATTTTTATAAGATGTTCTATAGATGGCATTTAGATCCTAAAAAGCTCTTCTATGTATCCGAATGTACAGCCTAAATGTTGGAGGTGTGGTTCTCTCGATGCTACATATTTTCATATATGGTGGACCTGCCAAAAGGTTAAGGCATTTTGGATAAAATATGGTGGATTATGCAAAATATCTTTAAAAGAAGGATAAAGTTTACTCCTCAGTTATTCTTACTAGGTATATGTACTGACTTTACAGTGGTAGAGACTAACTTGATTCTGCACCTAATAACGTCAGCAAGACTGTTGGTGGCGCAATACTGGAAGAAGAAGACTTGCCTACAATTCAAGAATGGACATTGAAGTTACAAACTTAGCCGAGATGGCTAAAATATCAGCATATCTTAAAGATCACTCAAATGAGAGATATAAACGAGACTGGAAAAAATGGATTGACTATATACAAAATAATACGGGACCAAGAAATTCCAGTTAGCCTATGCTTAAGATCAGAAATGATTTAAATTGTTTAAAGTTAGCTCAGCAAGAAGAAGCTAAGATCAATGTAGAGATGTCATTAATTTCTTTATTTCTTTTTCTCAATAGATTTTAGACTGTGTTTGTTAAAAATCCATACCGTGTACGGGTTCTGGGAATTCGGGGGGGGGGGGAGGGAGGGGGGTTTGGGGGGAGGGGGAGGGAGGGGTATACGTTAGGCTAGACAAGAATTTGGTGGTAAACTAGAACTATTTTGACACACAAAAAAATTGTACTCCGATGTCTTACTGATTGAGGAATGATGAAATGTTTGTTTTAAAAGAAAATAAAACTTTTGAAACCCCTCCCCAAAAAGAATGTCAATTATTTAGACTTTTTGTGCTAATTGCATAGTGAAAATAGTAACTAATAGCACAGAGTATGAGGAATAAACAGGGTGAATTAGAAATTCAAGTAAATGAGGGCAGATATGATATTGTTGCCATTACAGAGACTTGGTGGGATAAAATCCACAAATGGAAGCTAGAAGGATTTAAATTATTTAAAGAATAGACCAAATAAAAGAGGAGATGGAGTTAGGCAAATGGAACAGCTTGCCTCCAGAAGTTGTGAATGCCCCAACATTGGAAGTCTTTCAGAAGATGTTGGATAGCCATTTGTCTGAAATGGTACAAGGTTTCCTGCCTAGGCAGGGGGTTGGACTAGAAGACCTCCAAGGTTCCTTCAACTCTGCTATTGCATATTCTATAACCTGAAAGCATTTTTAAAGAAACAATGTCTATTTCAGACCTACAGCAATACATTAAAATGCTTTATAAGATGTTAAATATGTACAAAAGATTTTAGATGCTGGTTATGGCATATAGTTTCTCTACTTGATGATGTCTTCTAATGCAGCATGCATACATACATACATACATACATACATACATACATACATACATACACACACACACACACACACACATACAATTACACAATTTAATCATTTAACCTAACTTGCTAACTACCCTTGCTTTTAATTATGATTTTAATTATGAAAATATAACTGCATCCTGGATATTTCTCAGTGATTAGCTGGTGAAACAGCTGATTTTCATCATGGCAGCATCAAGGTAGTCTAGAGGAGATGATGACGATAATAACAACTTTTCTTTGACTTTTATGAATTTCTGCCAGTTGGCAAATGTTTTGATCACTTACACAGCCCAAGTGTAGTGGCTTCAGGACATTCCAGATTCCCGGAGGCCTTCTTGATAATTGGGCAATAGTTATTTTGTCCCTCAGACAAATAAATGTTGAAAAAGGCAAAATAAGCCTCCCTCCTTTTCTGTGTGGCTCTGCACCTGGAGTGTCCAGCTAATTTATTTATTATTTGCAGCTAGTGGAATAGCAAAAAGTCTGGTATGGTGGTGAGGATGGCATTTCATATATTTCTTTCAGTAACCTAAATATATTTCTATGATAATACTTGTCATCATTTTATTTCAACCAATGTTTAAGGCAAGAAGGCAAGAATAGATTGATCCTCTCCCTCTTTCCTCTCTCTCTCTCTCCCTCTCCCTCCTATCTTCCACTCTCTCTTTGTCCTCCCCCCCCCCCCAGTCTCTGATTTGGTTACATGGCAACAGAGATAGAAATTGACTCTGTTGTCAAACTCAGCAGATGGAGAAGCACAGAAGTTTAAAGCAGTTTGAACTGGTAGTTGTGCCCCTTATTATAACCATCTTGACATCTTCAGCCCAACCCTGTTTTGGCAAACATGGGTGAGATAAATGGGAATATCAGATATTCCATTTGTGACTGATGCTATACAGGTAGTCCTTGAATTACAACCACAATTGAGCCCCAAATTTCTGTTGTTAAATGAGATATTTGTTAAGTGAGTTTTGCCTCATTTATGGCCTTTCTCGCCACAGTTGTTAAACGAATCACCACAGTTCATTACTTAATAATATGGTTGTTAAGTGAATCTGGCTTCCCCATTGATTTTGCTCGTCAAAAAGTTGCAAAAGGTGATCACATGACCTTGGGACACAGCAACAGTCTTAAGTATGAGTCAGTTGCCAAGCAGTGAATGTTGATCATATGATCATGGGAATGCTAAAAAAGTCGTAAGTGTGAAAAAATGGTCTTAAGTCCCTTTTTCAGTGCCATTGTAACTTTCAACAGTCACTAAATGAACTGTTGTAAGTCGAGGGCTACCTGTGCAATTTCTTCATGGGTCAGCAGGATAGGAATCCTGCAAATGAAAGGAATATTTTAGGGCCACAGGGCTCCCTATAAGCATGCCTTTCTTCAGATGAAAGTTATTATCACATTCATTGAAGTCCCACAGAATGGTGAGAAAAGTTAAATTAATAGGTGAGACCTGCCGAAACAACGTCATAATTTTTAGCTTTTATCTGCCTGAAGGATATTTCTGGATAGTACTGTTTTTTTTGGAATCTGCGTATGTTCGTTTCCATGGTACAACTAAGCTATAGGTAGGAAACAAACAAATAGATGCACAGGCAGTGAGGAGAGAATTGCTGTCATTATTTGAAGAGATGAAATTTTGGTTTGCGTATTATAGAAGTTGCTGCTTGTCCAATTTTACATTTAGGTGGTGAACATGCTGGTAATTTCCATTTTCTGGCGGTACTACTAATCATGATTTTCTGGAGTTGCTATTAACTGTGACATTGTTACAAAATATTTCAACGCACTATATAAGTCTCAAGCTGTGTAATTCATTGGGATCGCCCCCCCCCCACAAACGTAAGTGTTGGGTTCCTTGTGGAGCATTTAGTGATTGCAAAAGAGTTCAGTATTGAAACTTTGAATGCTTTACTTGCTCTCTTGTTAGTAACCTTCTATTATTCATTCCAAAGTGCGCTGGACTGTCAGCTAAATGTCATGTAAGAGAAGGCAATTCCTTGAAGATATTCTTTTCTTAGGAACAGGCTGTTGCTCTCATTTACCTTAACCAGTGTCAATCAATACCCCAGTTCTTAAGCCAAGGCAGAAAGAAAACTAATTGGAAATTGATGAAGCTTGAAATACTACAGTGCAACAGAGAATCTATGTTTCTAGTGGGGTCATAAACACAATGGAACAGGTAGTTATGACAATAGTTCCAGTGTTATTGCCTCTGTGAAAACATCAAGAGGTGCACATATTGGATCAAGAATAGTCATTTTAGCACTGCACCCTGCCAACTGATCTTAGATGTCAGCAATGTAAGTGTAATAAATACATAATAATACTAAATTATTCTTAGTGAGTTTACTTGATAGTTGACAATTTGACAATCATTTGGAATCTCTTGCTAAGGCAATGCTGGTAGTTAATTAATGTGCTGTTGCTCCCATCCTGGGGAACTTATATTACTGTTTTGAATGCTGTCGTAGTCTATAAAAGTGATGACTAATCTCTTTGTTGTTGCGTGCCGACCGCATGCATGCGCACCCATAATGCAATGCACATGTGCCCCACCCCATTAATGCGTGCGAGACCCTACACATGTGCCCCAACCCCTGCATATGCATGTGAAACCCCTGCACTCCCCCTATGCATGCACATGCACACGTGACCCACACATGTACTCTGTGCATGCGCACGTGAGCCACATGTATGCCCCACCCCTGCACATGTGACCCCTGTATGACCCCACCATTCATGCATTCGTGGCAGAGAGCCGAAAACCAGCCAGCCGGCAGGAGTGTGCGCATGCATGGTGAAGCTGAACTGGGGTGAGAGCTCACGTGTCCTCAGAGAGGGCTCTGCATGCCACTTGTGACACATTGCCATAGGTTCCCCATCATGGGTCTATAACTTGCAGTGAAAAAAATTGAATCCTTGATTTGAGCTGGGAGTGGCCTAGCTGTGGAGCTGACCCCTCACAATCAGGAGGCTGTGAGTTCGATCCTAGGCAGATATTTCTCTCTCTGGGCATATTGAGCATACATCTGATGAACAAACATCCACATTGGTGACAGGAAGGGTGTTAGGAAGAATATAATCTAATGGTTGGGTTGGCAATATATAAATCATGTAACAATGTTGCACCTGTTTCTTTAAATCATGCTGTAAAATGTGATTGGTTGCTGTTTTCCTCAATCGGCCATAAGAGGGAGCCAGAATGACTGTTAGCTCTCTGTTTGTTAGATGCTGGGCTGATCTGATCTGAGTGTTTTGGAAGCTGGCTGTTATAAAGTGCCATGAGCTATTGTAAGTTTTGCAACTGCTAGCAAACTTTGAGTACCAGACTGATTATATGATACTGGACTATGTTATTTGGATTATCCCTTAACTGAAAGACATTGATGACTGACTGTCTTATCCGTGTATGACTTGGACTGTTTGATGGACTCTGATACCTCTATTTCCATGAAAGTAAACGCCTATTTAAACTGCAGTGTCTCTGTATGCTGGTTTGTGTGTTCTCCAACACAACTCTCACAACGCTTCTCTGAACGCACTCGCTCTCCCAACGGGGAGCTTACCTAACAAAGGGCATTCCGCCATTAAAACAGTCTACTAGCTCCATTCAGTTGCCCAGATTCTACCCTGCAAGGGATTATGGGGTGGTTAAAAGAAGATGATGATAGATTGATTTGAGCTGATAATAACTCTCACTCACACACAGAGAGAGGCAAGGGGGATAATTTGCTTCTAACTTTAAAGTTTGCAAGATACCCATCTTCTTTCTAAAAGGAAATGAGTTCTGAATATACTAGAAAATGTGGATTTGGTTCTGTAAGAGAAACAGAACTCAAAACAGTGAGAAGATCCATTTGAGGAAAATTGATCTCCTCTTATTTCATTTCATTTCAAATAGTAAATTATTCTTCTTCATTTTAGATCTTAGGTCCATTAAGATGACTTTTTAACAAGAAGACCGTCTACTGCCACACACCTCCCAACGGCCGATAAGATCCCACAGGGTGGGCCTCCTTCGGATGCCATCAGCCGGACAATGTCGGCTGGCGGCCCCCCGGAGGAGAACCTTCTCTGTGGCTGCTCTGGCCCTGTGGAACCAGCTACCCCCAGAGGTCCGGACCTTACCCACTCTCATGGCCCTCAGAAAAGCTGTTAAAACCTGGCTGTTCCAGCAGGCCTGGGGCTGTTGACCTTATTGTTAAGGTCCAGCCCCGATTAGAATGTATGCATGTTGGGAATTTTTAAATTTTTCTTTTATTTTGCTTTTTTTTTTTTTTCCCCTTTCTTTGTAAGCCGCCCGGAGTCCTCCGGGATTGGGCAACCTAGAAATATAACAAACAAACAAACAAACAAACAAACAAATAAATAAATAAACCCAGCCAACATTTTGGAGGTGTTTTTTTAAAATTTTGGATGAAAAACTTTCAGAAATATTATATTTGCTTTGTGTGTTTGAATGTTTCTTTTTTCTGACAATAAATAATTTTATATCTTGTTTTGTTAAAATAATGAATTAATGGTTCACAAATGAGTATTGACGTTTTATTTTTTTAATGAAACACGCATCAAACATTATGCTCTCAATTTATATACAATAAACTACAGAGTATTTTCTATCTACCATAATTTACAATTGAAAGTTCATCCAAGGAATCTTTCAACCTTATTCTGTGTAATTTTGATACTTCAGGAGAGGAGAGGCACCTGCTGGTTGAAAGAGGGATTTCCTTTTGCTCTAATATTACTAGTATTAAAGAGGCGGTATAGGACATATTTAAACCAGGTTTATCTAACCCTC
Source organism: Thamnophis elegans (assembly GCF_009769535.1). Taxonomy (NCBI): domain Eukaryota; kingdom Metazoa; phylum Chordata; class Lepidosauria; order Squamata; family Natricidae; genus Thamnophis; species Thamnophis elegans. The sequence goes on along the minus strand of NC_045541.1, from coordinate 76,260,262 downwards.
CAATACAGTTGAAAGACACCATGGTGCAATTAAACCCAGCCGCCTTGAAACTACAGGTCCCAGAATTGCAAGCAATCAATGCCAATAGTCATATTCCCACAACTCAAAAGAGTAACATGGGTGCTAAGGCTGCTTATGCTGCTTTCAGAATTATATTTCTGAAGTACAGTTGAATTCTTAATTTTCTACTCAGAACCACTAAAAACACTGCATCTTTTACTGTGTTACAGACTGAGCTAAAGGTTTCTCTGTCTCAACTTTCTGATTGAAAATAACAGGATAATTATCTGAGCTCACAAGTTAGACATGGGCAGATAAAAACGTTGGTTTGTAGCAGTGATGGCTCATTTTTTCATCGCTGCAGGCTGAAAGCGCATATATATGCGCGTACCCATAATGCAATGCATACCACACCCCTGTGCATGAACACCGTGTTCTCCCTACTCCCTGCTCCCTGCGTGGAAAATCACCCTGCCTCCTGTGCATGCATGCATGACCCCTCTCGCATGTGCCCCACCCCATGAATGCACAACCCCTTGCGTGCATGTGTGACCCCTGAGCATGCCCTGTCCCCATGCACATGTGACCCCCAGGCTCCCCCACCCACACATGCGCTCACATCTACCACATGCTCACCACCCCCTGCGCATGCACGGCAGAGACCCAAAAATTAACTGGCCGCGGCCGGCAGGAGACGCATGTAGATGTACAGTGGAACTGAACTGGGCTGGCAGATGTGCCATAGGTTCACCATCACAAGTTTATAGGGTATTTATTGATCACATAAGGATCAAAAACAGATGACAAACCAACACCAAGAATAGATACACCCCAGTATGTTATGAAATACTTTATATGACTGCATCAGGAAACTAGGATAGATAATCGGGCTCTATATAGAATTACAGCAGCAATTTTTGTCTAATGTTAAAATGGCTAAGTTACACAAAATAACATCCATTATCAGATGAAGATTTTTATTTGTATCAAGCTATATCTCTGTGAGTTGCAGTCAGACAGAAGTGAAAACAGGAAACAGCCATTGTCAAAGAACAATTTCAATATTCAGAATATTTCTTTTTCCATTTTGTAGGAAATAAATACTGCTTTTCAAGGAAAATAGTTCAACGGGATTTTTTAAATAATGCCACAAGTCATGCACAGACAGACATTAATGTTACTGCTTTTCATTGATAGTTTAACTACACCGACTCCACTCCTTACTGCTTGAATATTGTGGACGTTACTTTTTGAGGACATTGCTAGATGGTGCTCTTCAGTTGTCTAACTCTTACAAAGATTTAAATTCTAACTTCCCGGTTTGTAAACTTTAGAGTTGCAAAGAGATTGCTCACAAAGGAGCGGAAGGTAAAAGGCAAAGAGGTCATTTTTCCATTCCTCCCACAGAATCATTGTTCCAAAGCTCAAAACTCTGTTCTGAAGGACTGTGGACCAGTGGTGAAATTCAATTTTTTTTTTACCACCAGTTCTGAGGGTTTGGTTTGGTGGGCTTGGCTTGGTGGGCGTGGCAGGGAAAGGATACTGCAAAATCTGCATTCCCACCCCACTAGGTCCAGCCAGAGATGATGTTTGCAAGTTCTCCGAACTACTCAAAATTTCCACTACCGGTTCTCCAGAACCTGTCAGAACCTGCTGGATTTCATCCCTGTGTGGACCATCCAGAAACATATGTGAGGCATCATGGGCCTGAGAAAGAGCAACTGATCCATTAAAAGTTGATCTGTTCTCCCCTCCCCCTCCTCTCACCATGGTGAGACTTGATTCATTCTGGGTTCTTTCACTAATGGAAAAAACTCTTGCACTGGCAGAAATTCTCAGTTGGTGCCAACCCAATGTTTACAACACATTCCTCAAAGCCGTAAGTATACACATAATGATTGCAGATAATCGCTTGTGCCGCTGTTTCATCACAAAGTAGCTCTAGAGAAGAATCTAGGAACAAGGGCCAATGTTCGGCTACAGTCCCGCAGATACTGGACTTCCTCCAGGAAGGACTGGAGAAAGGCCTGGCCCCTAGCACCCTCAGAAGGCAGGTTTCAGCCCTTGCCACTGTCCTGGGGGGAGTGGGTACCCAATCTTTGTCCCAACTGCCCACCATTAAGTGGTTCCTCAAAGGAGCAACCAACCTCCGGCCCCCGGTGATCCACCGTTTTCCCTCTTAGGACCTATCCACAGTGCTCCAGACACTCCTGGAAGCACCATTCGAGCCCCTGAGGGAGGTGAATCTTCAGCTTCTTACCCTGAAGGTGGTGTTCCTCGTAGCCATTATCTCCGCCAGGAGGGTGTCAGAGATCAACGCACTGTCAGCTAGCAACAGGGTTGTTCTCAGCTCGACCCAGCCTTCATGCCCAAGATTAATTTCCCCTTTCATAGGGCTCAGGAGATTGTTCTCCCGGACTTTTGTCCATCTCCCACTAGAGGAAGGGAGAGATCCTGGCATCGCCTTGACGTCAGAAGGGCACTGCGCATCTATCTGAAGCGCACATTGGGCATTAGGCAGTTGGAGGCCCTCTTCATTTCCTTCCACCCTGCAATCAGGGGAGTGAAGGTGTCCCCAGCCACCATCAGTAGATGGATCAGACTGGCCATCTCCAAGGCCTATAAGGCGCGAGGCCTCCCGGTGCTCGAAGGCATCACCGCATACTCCACCAGTAGTGCAGCTACCTTGGCGTCCTGGGCCACCCAGGCCCCCATCGAGGACATATGTAGGGCGGCAGCATGGGCTTCATCCTCTCCATTCATCAGACACTATCGGTTGGACGCTTTTGCCTCCGCGGAAGCATCCTTTGGGAGGAGAGTTCTCCAGAGTGCTAGACACTCGGGGGGACTTAGGTCCCATAGCCCCTCCCAGGGACACCTCGCTTTGGTATGTTCCAGCTGTGACTCCTCCCACGCCCCACTTCAGAGACTGTCAGTTGGTCTTACCTGAACTGCATGTCTCGAAGGAAGGTGTGGGAGCAGTCACTTCCTGCCCGTAGTGCACCCCGCGCAGGGTGGGCCTAAGTTCAGATAGTTACCAGTCAGTCAGGGACCAGCGGGGAGGGGGGATTGCCCTGTTCCCTTCCTTCTAGATTCGCCTTGACTGGACCTTGACTGGAGAGTCAGAGGAGTAGTAGAGGGAGTGGCCTCAAGATTTACCTCAGTCTCCGGACAGATGGGCCATGACAATACCCAGGTGTGACTGTTCCCACGCCTTCCTTCGAGACATGCAGTTCAGGTAAGACCAACTGACAATTTCTATGTTAGTTTCTGGACTTATTTTTTATCCTGATGAAAGTCTATTTGTCAGACAGGAGGAGCATGTTGTCCTCCTGCTCATGTTTCCCAGAGAAGAGTATTCACATGCCTTCAATGTTAGGGGTAAAATATAGCATTATAACTTGTAGTCATTGGTATTTTGAGCTTTACACACAAAGCATTAGCCTCTTATGGTAGATGGTGGTTTTAATTATGCTCTGAATGAAGAAGTGCTTCCTCTTATGTGTCCTGAAAGTCCTTGTTTCACTTCCTTGTTATTTTTCACAGCAAAATAGAATTGAAGAAAATAATTGAAACTGGCATGGTGAAGTTGCTTGCTTCTGTATTTTATTACAGAACGAAGAGAAGCTTTACATCAAACTATCATTTTAGAGCAATTTTATGCTTAGATCAACAGGAAGCTCAGTTTGAAAAAAAATTAATCTATCGTAAGAAAGAAGCAAAGCAGGGCCTTTCCATCAAGAGTCCCACTTGGGCTAATCCTCAACGTGATGTTCTGATGCCTGGAGGCTGTATGGATCTGGATGGGGACGAAAAGGCTCAAGTTCAATCCCTCCAAGACTGAGTGGCTGTGGTTCCTGTCATCCTGATTTGTGCATCTTGTTCCATCTTTGATGATAGGGGGAGAAATTTTAGCCCCCTCAGAGAGGGCCCGCAATCTGGGAGTCCTCCTAGATACGCGGCTTAGTTTAGAAGAATGCCTGATGGCCGTGACCAAGGGGGCCTTTTACGAGGTTTGCCTGGTACGCCAGTTGGGCCCCTTCCTGGATTGGGATGCCCTGTGCACAGTCATGCACGCCCTCATCCTTTCTAGCCTGGACTACTGTAACACTCTCTACATGGGGCTGCCGTTGAAGAACACCCAGAGGCTTCAGCTGGTCTAAATGCGGCTGCACGGGTTCTCATGGGGGTACCTAGGTGCTCCCGTGTTACACCCCTTTTAGGCAGCCTGCACTGGTTGCCGGTTGTTTTCTGGGTGCGATTCAAGGTGTTAATTATGATCTTTAAAGCGCTCCATGGCTTAGGCCCAGGGTACTTGCGAGACGTCTACTGCCACCGGTAGCCTCCCACCATCCAGTACAATCCCACAGAGTTGGCCACCTCAGGGTGCCGTCAGCCAGGCAGTGTTGGTTGGTGACTCCCAGGGGGAGAGCCTTCTCTGTGGGAGCGCCTTCCCTTTGGAATGAGCTGCCCCCGGAGCTTCGCATAATTCCCGACCTCCGGTCCTTCCAGCACACCCTAAAAAGTTGACTTTTCCAGCAAGCTGGCCTGGCTGAATAAAATAAATTATTAATTTTAATTGTTAATTTTAATTTAATTTCTAAGTCTCATTGTAAATGTCTATTGGGTTGTTGTTTTTTTTGGATATTCTATTAAATCTTTCTTTTAACTTTTGTAATATGTGTTTTTATGTTGTACACCGCCCTGAGTCCTTTGGGAGAAGGGCAGTATATAAATCCAATAAACCTAAACCTAAACCTTAAGATTAGCAGCGGGACATACTGAACTGTGAAGGTCACTTCTGTTAATTTCCTTTTGTTGCCAGGTTGCTCTATTCAAGATACGTTGAGTGTGCCATTTACAGGTAGTTCTCGACTTACAACAGTTCATTTAATGAGCATTTAAAAGACTGAGCTTTAAAAATCCAAAATTCTACTGGGTGGCAGTAAAGAAATACAGAAAGCTCTAACTCTGCTGCCAGCTAGTCGTCCTCTGGATTTTTGCAACCTTGCGATAGCATACCTAGTTAAAAAGTAATAACTTGAGCCTTTTAGGGTGTGTGTATTTAATACCAAGTCTGTTCATAGGACTTTGAGCCAACAATATATTGCTGGGTGTAGTGCAGATAATTTTGCCACATCACTACCCGCTTCTGAAAAAAATGTTATCACAAAAACTTCACGGACTGTTTTGAACTCATAAAATAAAACTGATCAAAAACTTCACCAGAAAACTAACTCTTTCCATAATGTATGAAGTAAAATTAATTTTTTTGAAATGCAACACAAACTATACATTCTGAAACAAAAGTTTGCAATTCACTACTCGGTTCACCGCTATAAACATCAAGCATGTACAAGCAATGCACTTTCAACTTGTTTAATTTAAACTGTTGTTAAAAGCACAGTGACAAAAGCTGAGAAGCTTAATGCCTGTGCCTCTGTTCAAAAGCAGCAAAATATCTGAATGTTGTATACACCTACTATGGAATAAGGGAAAATTAAAGCTACTTTGCATGTATATTAATATATTTATACTTTCAGTTTCTTTTTTTTACGTAACTAATGGGATCTCAACAGACTAGAAATCTTCCCCTGGAGTTTCCTCCAAGGGCAAAAGGAGTGGAGTTTCATTAGGAAAACAGGTGGGAGGAAGAGTCAAACTCATATTGCTTTTTCTGTCTAGGTTAAGGCCACCGAAACTGCTTTAAAAAGATACATAAGTATGATTCTGTCTTTAACATACCATCTACTTTTACCCCAAATCCATAGAATATAGGAGGCCAAAATTCTGAGCAAACATATTGTAAGGTTCCAGCAGTTTTCCCGATGCCAAAGAGAGTGAGACTCGAGACGAGGCTTGCAAAAAGTATCAGCTTTTATTTATGGCCATCGTAAAAGCTGGGTGACAAAAGTATATCCAAAACATACAAACAAATGCATGTAAGGAATAGCCACATCCTGGAAGAGTGGCTCAGAGTATTATATACATTTTAGGCAGATAGAAGCAAAGTTTATTCAATCAAAGACAAAGATTTGTTATCAACGTGATTTTAAAGCATTCTTTTGTTCAAACTCCTGTCTCTGTCTACCTTATCTGTGGAGTATTCCTATAGCCTTGTGTAGGGGGTGGCAGTCCCCCCTTCGCCAAGTTGTTTTTCCGGCAGAATGCTTTAAGGATTTATGAGCCAGGAAAACTTCCTAGTTTGGTTCCTTTATCTATGCCGCCTGCTATTGCCATGTAACAATTTCTTCTTCTAGCTTTCAAAAATATGCCAAGCTTTGAAGTCAAGAATAGAAACGAGATGCAACAGTGAAATAACATTTGCAGTCCAGTATTAAGGTTACAATTTGCTATGCTAGAAAACAACTAATTTCAGACATTTGTATAATTTCAGTATACAATAATATAAGCAGAGCTAAAAACAAAGCTTAATTCTTAATAAATGATTTCTAGTAGTATATCATATCAAAAGCAAACAGCAAATATTGGTTTAATTAGTGACAATTATATAAGAATATAAGCAATTCATAATAAAAGCAAATAGCCAATATTAAATTCATACTGATTCATATATTCCTTCAATATAAAGGATTGTGTTTCTATTATCATTCCCCATATAGGGCTAATAAGTATCATGAGGCCATCTTTCAGGGCTGAAGCTAGCAAGGCTGGAAAGAAGGAATCGGAAACCCAGACTGGACATTATCAATGTCCTGTGATGGTGCCTTCAACAACCAAGATCAAGAAATATGTTGCCATATAAAAGCAGAGAAATAAATAGACAATATGAATTCTAGATCTCCTGTAACTATGATTTTGAAGATCCTATAATAATTATTTCCTCAATTATTAGAGTTTCTAAGCTAATAACATATCTGTCCAGGCTCTGTCTGTGAGTCTTCAATTGCAAGATCCTGCATCCTGTTTAAGCTTCTAATCTACAGGTGGATTCTGGTCCATGCCCTGGGTGAAACTCTGATTAATCTCTTTTTAAAGAGTTTGATATCTTAGGAATGCCTCATACTTTTTAAATAAAAAAACAAACATGTTTTGATTGAGCTGAGAGGAAGTAACCACCCTACATGTTTTTTTATTAGAAGATATTTGGCAAAAGTTCAAATTTCAGGTAAGTTTCACTTCCTGACCAGGGAAGTTTAATTCTACTAGTAGAACAGTACTCTTCAACATCTTCATCAATGATTTGGATGAGGGAATAAATGGGAAACTCATCAAATTTGCAGATGACACCAAGTTGGCAGGAATAGCCAACACTCCAGAAGACAGGCTTAAGATACAGAAGGATCTTGACAAACTTGAACATTGGGCACTATCTAATAAAATGAAATTCAATAGTGAAAAGAGTAAGGTTCTACATTTAGGCAAGAAAAACAAAATGCACAGGTACAGTATATAGGTGGTACCTTGCTCAATAGTAGTAACTATGAGAGGGATCTTGGATCCTAGTGGACAACCATTTAAATATGAGCCAGCAGAGTGTAGCAGCTGCCAAAAAAGCCAATACAGTTTCAGGCTACATAAACAGAGGGATAGAATCAAGATTACGTGAAGTGTTAATACCACTTTATAATGCCTTGGTAAGGCCACACTTGGAATACTGCATTCAGTTTTGGTCACCACGAGGTGGAAAAGATGTGGAGACTCTAGAAAGAGTGCAGAGAAGATCAACAAAGATGATTAGGGGACTGAAGACTAAAACATATGAAGAATGGTTGCAGGAACTGGGTATGTCTAGTTTAATGAAAAGAAGGACGAGGGGAGACATGATACCAGTGTTCCAATATCTCAGGGGTTGCCACAAAAAAGAGGGAGTCAAACTATTCCCCAAGGCACCTGAGGGTAGAACAAGAAGCAATGGGTGGAAATTAATCAAGGAGAGAAGCAACTTAGAACTGAGGAGGAATTTCCTGACAGTTAAAACAATTAATCAGTGAAACAGCTTGCCTCCACAAGTTGTGAATGTCCCAACACTGGAAGTCTTTAAGAAGATGTTGGATAGCCATCTGTCTGAAATGGTATAGGGTTTCCTGCCTAAGCAGGTGGTTGAACTAGAAGACCTCCAAGGTCCCTTCCAACTCTGCTATTGTATTATAACATATTTCATTTTCCAGTTCCACATCCAAGCTTAAAGTATCTTCAGTGTGTTCCTGAATAGCTGGTGAAAATTAATACTTCCATGGATTGTTGTAATCCTGTGTCTTTTGATAATAAAACTCAAAAAAAAAAACCAAATTATTAATTTATCAAGGGAGTGGACGCAAAATTTGCATGTATCCATGTCAAAATGATTTACACCAAGAGCAGGATCTCCAATAAAACAAACATGCCTTAGGCACAGTTACATTTTAGATCTTTCCCAGGTGGTTCACCTGATTTGGGGCTATAAAATCTATTTATATGTGATTACTAAAAATTGACACTGACTTAATGGTATATAATCAATTAAAGCAGCTAATTTCAAAAATATTCTCTTCATCCACATACACTGGCTAGATTTACACATTTGCTAAACCCTACAATGGTGGGACTAGGTTGGGTTTGGTATATTACATAAATCCGGCTTTGATGATTTAGGAATCCCAGTTTAGGAGTAATACAATCTCAGTCACATCATTTAAAGTAGCATCTGTGCAACATCAGCAAATGTTGAGCAACACAGAATTATGTAGATATCATTACTGCTTTTTAAGAAAGGAGAATTTTGCAAGCTGTGGTTTCTTTTCTTCAGAGAGCAAGCTGGGCCTGCCACATCTACTCCTTTTCTAGGTCACTATTTAACTTTAAAAGCCTGGGATTTCTTTGAGTTCAATCACAAAACTAATTATAGAGGGTTTTTTTTTTTTGTGGTCATGGGGTGAACCAGCCCTGATGCATTCTGGGAGTCCTCTACTCATTTTGCTGAATGACATCCTAGATTTCAGCCCCAAATCACTTCCCAAAAGTTGTAAACAACCTCAATTTTTTATTATACAGTATCTGAATGACATGTAGATTTGCTCCGAGATGTCTGTGACACTTTGTTTTCCAGTTTTACGGCCAAGGTTAACTTTTTTTTCAATGTGTTCCTCAATAGGCAAGATTCCTAGATATTAGACGTGAGAGGCAGAATTGGCTATTGGCTAGTTGGGAATTGGCTAATATGGGTTTTAATCAGCCTTCTCCACCCTGGTGCTATCTAGATGTGTTACACTCTATATCCTGCCATCCTCAACCCATTGGGAATATAACCCAATGCATCAAGAGCACAGAATGGGCAAGACTAATTATAACTAAGCTGCAGTTGGAAACAGTGGGTAGATATACATTTCTGCTTGGCCTATCATTACTATGGGCCACTCACTATGTTCTGAGTATAGGAACAGATTATATCACCCTCACCTTCTCCTTTGCAAACATAGCCTCTAACCATGATTTCAATTAAAAACTGTGGTTTTCTGACCAAAGCTGTTTTAAGTCCTTCAGAGCAGATGGTCTCCAAAGCTTTGTCCTGCTCTAGTAGGACCTGCCACATTGACTGGCTGCAGAGTAAAAGCAGGGGAATCAGATCCTGGCTTTTCATCCATGCATTCATCCATGCATTGTCAGACCATGGGCACCACCATTGATAAAGGAGCTTTTCGGACCATTTTCAGGATGTCTGCATTGTATGTTGCAAATTTGAGAAATCATGCAAGATTTTCTTTTTTTAGATTGGAGGTGTGGGACAGCTTTTCAGAAATTACCTTCCTATATCTTAGAAGGGTTTCCTCTATCTAATGTTCTCACATGTTCTGTCAAAAAAAGGTTACAATAGTCATAAGTTTCCCTACTTTGTATAACTTTTCCCCCCGCTTTTAGGCTGAATATAAAAAGAGGAAATTGGATTTGCTTCTTGTTTCTTTCTGCAACATCTGTGATACCATGATTATCTTGCATCTGTGGCCAAGTCATATGCCACTTATTCATTTTAATTTTTTTTTGCCATAAAAGTCGGCTTGCACAACCTAATATAGACTCTTGGGCAAGATATCTAGAGTCCTTGTCTTACATTTAGTAACCATTCAAAGTTACAAAGGAATTGAAAAAGGGACTTATGACCATTTTTCACACTTGTGACTTTTTTAGCATTCCGAACATGTGGTCAACATATAGACGGACGCTTGGCAACTGATTCATATTTGTGATGTTTGCAGTGCCCCGAGCTGACATGATCACCTTTTGTGATCTTCTGACAAGCAAAGTCAATAGGGAAGCCGGATTTATACAACAATACAATACAATACAATACAATACAATACAATACAATACAATAATACAATAATACAATACAACACAACACAACACAATACAATAGCAGAGTTGGAAGGGACCTTGGAGGTCTTCTAGTCCAACCCCATGCCTAGGCAGGAAATCTTATACCGTTTCAGACAAATGGTTATCTACATCTTCTTAAGGACTTCCAGTGTTGGGGCATTCACAACTTCTGGAGGCAAGCTGTTCCACTGATTAATTGTTCTGTCAGGAAATTTCTCCTCAGTTCTAAGTTGCTTCTCTCCTTAATTAGTTTCCATCCAATGTTTCTTGTTCTACACTCAGGTCCCTTGGAGAATAGTTTGACTCCCTCTTCTTTGTGGCAACCCCTGAGATATTGGAACACTGCTATCATGTCTCCCCTAGTCCTTCTTTTCATTAAACTAGACATACCCAGCTCCTGCAACCATTTTTCATATGTTTTAGCCTCCAGTCCCCTAATCATCTTTGTTGCTTTTCTCTGCACTCATTTTTAGAGTCTCCACATCTTTTCTACTTTACTCTAATTTTTTACTTTACTCTAATTTATTCAGTTACTCATTTGTTAAGTTGCTAACTTAACAAATGCAATGATTCACTTAACAACTGTGGCAAGAAAAGTTGTAAAATGGGAAAAAATCACTTAACAGATGTTTCACTTAGGAAAATAATTTTGGGGCTCAATTGTGGTCAAAACACAAGAACTACCTGTAGTCCTCAACTTACAATGAATAATTTAGCAACCATTTGAAGTTACAAAGGCACTGAAAAAGTAACTTATGACTGGTTCCTGCACTTACAACCATCACATCCTTATCATCACGTGATCAAAATTCAGGTGTTTGAGAACAGGCATGTATTTTACTGTGTACGTGAACCATAATGATTTTTTCTTAATTTGACCAGTGAATGCAAATAGAAGCATTTTGAGAGCTCGAAATATCATCTGTTATTAAAGTGTAATGAGCACCATCATTATACAACATAATTCCATTTTCCTATTTTGAAAGTAACCCCATTTGTAAAAGTCCTGTCCACTCTTTTGAAAAAGAAGCAAATTTAAGAAAGACATATTTATCTGCTAAACAGTAAGAAGGAATTGAATACTTCTCAAAATAAACTCTGAAGTTTTTCACACATAAAAATGATCTGCAAGCTCATTCATCAAGTTATTTGGGGTCATCCAGATAGCTGATTGCATCTCATTTCTGCATCTTCAGTGGCACTGCTTAATTTCTTCAAACAAGGCAGAGAAGGAACAACTTCTATGAACAAGAAACTTAGTGTGGGTGGTTATTTCTGAACTTTTCAAACTATCAGACTATCATCTGATCTGACCACTAACCACAGAAAGGAAAGAGTGAAGCCAATACAGCAGAAGGATGGATAGTCCCATTCATGTAAAAACAGAAGTCATGCAAATCACAGAATAAATTGTTGCTTTGAACCCGAGAATGATCAAATGCCTTTTAAAAATGATCTTGCTGCAGTGACTTAACAGTTAATTATGCAGACATAAAATAGGTGATTTTCCTGGCCTGTAATAAATGGAAGCTTTAAGTCATAATTTGGTCTGCTGAGGAAAACCCATTGTTGCTTTTTTGTTATCTTAAATAGGATGTGTGAACCTAGCCACTGTTGTTGGTAACCCATGATGAATGTTTTAGTGCTGGGTTTCAACACACCTGCTACCTAACAATACTAAGTGAACCAAATTGCAGAAACAGAATGAACAAAAAAATAGAAAAGCAAAATTTTACATTTAGGCAGGAAAAATCAAAGGTATAAGTGACAGGTTAGGCAACACCTGGCTCAAAAACAGTAACTGTGAGAGGGATCTTGGCGTCTTAGTTGATGATCACTTGAATATGAACCAGCTGTGTGCAGCAGCAGCCAAAAAAGCTAATACAATCCCGTGTTGTATAAACAGAAGCATAGAATCAAGATCACCTGAAGTATTATTACTGCTCTATAAAACCCCAGTAAGACCATACCTGAATATTGCAACTGATTTTGGTCACCATATTACAAAAAAGATGCTGAGATTTTGGAAAAAGTTCAGAGAAGATGATCAAAGCAGGGATGGATTTCAATTTTTTTTTACTACCGATTCTGTGGCGTGGCTAGATGGGGGCATGTGACAGAGTGGGTGTGGCCAACTTGACATCACACACACACACACACACACACACACACACACACACACACATTCACCTGCACCCCCACCTAGCCACACTCACAGAACTGTGAAAATTTCTGTTTTGCCAGTTAGGAGGCTGGCAAAGAAGCCTCGTCTTCCCCGCTGCTGCAGCTCTTGGAAGAAGGTAGGAATGCTGGCCCGGCACTCACTTCCCTTACCGGTCACCACTATTCACTCCCTCGCTTTCTCGGACAGCCCCCCCTATGGTCTATTCTATTCTATTCTACTCCAGGATTTTGCAACAGCAGCCACTAGTTTTAACAGCTGGATGCCTTCTGAAAAGGCACCAGTTGCAACTGATGTTCTCAAATGCAGCTGGTCAGCCATTATGGGCTCTTCCACACTTGCCTCTAACTACAGCACAGAGAAATCCACCAGAGTTGTGTATCAAAATCAGCAAGATGATGGATCTTTGTCACACTGCAAGCCCAGCCCCTTTTATACAAGTGCATAAACATACAAAGACACTGTAAGCGTTCCAGAAAACCCTATCTCAAACTCCAAACTAATGAAAAACTCCAAGACATTTTCTCAAAGCTCCCATTTATTAGAGTAGGTATACAGGCACATCTGGAAAAACCCAAATCTGAGATTTCTGGGCTTTCCCTCAGTAAGTCAAAAGTCCAAACCCAACCCCTGCACCCATCAGTCCATCAAATGGTCCAATCCCAATCCGTCCCAACTCGAGACATCAGTTGAACCACTCCTCCTCCAGATGCAGGAATGCCATGACCTTGACCGAAAAGAAGAATGCTATCATGTCTAACTACATTCCCTCTACTAAATCTCCCCTCCTAATTTCCCAAGCACAAGAATCTGGCAGCGTGGGAGTTTCCGGTGTTAATATGGCTTGCAATGCTGACAGACACATTGTTTGCACTATGATGCTGTTCTGCTACTTTGCTAGTTTTGATCCTTCCGTAGGTGCCTTTGCTTTGGCATGAAGATTCTCTGGGAACCATGTCTTGCTTTATCCTCATGGTACTATCTTCATTTCAATCCCAGTCCCCAACTGGAGTGACCTAAAATCATCCTTAGTTCTGAAGGTGCTTTTTCAAAAGGCAACTGGACTTTCTGGTTTTTCTTTGAAGACGTTTTGCTTCTCTTCCAAGAAGCTTCTTCAGCTTCGTCTTCAAAAAACCAGGAAGTCCAGGTGCCTCTTGAAAAAAGCACCTTTGGGACAACCATGACCTCGATGACTGAGAATCTCCATAGACATCCTTAGTTCTAGTTTTAAAGTAATCTGTTTTCTCTTCTCCTGACACAATTTTGCTGTGGACATTATTGGGCAATAAATCATGGTACAGTCAACTATAGGTGTATTGTACGAACATAGCAAACTGAAATTTAAATGATAGTATAAGCATAGATATGACCAGCAAATGTACCATAATTGACCTCTAAAGTGAAGAATAAACTGCCAGGTTTATGTATATAAAGAAGTGGTCCTTAGCTGGCACAATTTCAGAAAGGTTTTGTTTTATGTATGACCTCTGTTTCTAACACATTTAAACAGTTCTTTTCCCCATCCAAAGGCCTGCTGCCTATTCTCTCAATGCATGACGTGTGCTGGCTGGGCTTCTCCCAGTAAGGTTTTTACAGTCTCATTTGCTCAGTCTCCCCTGAAGTTGCATAAACACTCTCCACAAAGAGAACTCTGGTCCAGATGTTACTGTGTGTCTCTAACCTGACTCACTTCACTTCCTCCTTACTCTGAAAGGAAAGGTTGGGGGTGATGGGGGAAAATAATGTTGGGGCTATGTGTGGTTTGGAATCGAGATCAAATCCTGTGGTTCGGGTGACTCTCATCTGATTCTTTAGGGTGATTTTGTTTCCTTCCTTCTGACATTCCAGAAAGATCTTAGTGTGCCAGTGTCAACAAGATGGGAGTTCTAAAAATTACCAGTGGTGTCCTTTTATTGTATTTAGACCCATCCCAGTTGAGGGGGCGGGGAGGGGAAAAAAGAGGTAATAGAACTGAAGCATTCTGTTTTGCAGCTGTTCTTTTGTGGAAGAGAGTCCATTCTATCAGGTAAACAGTAGTTCGTGAAAGTTTATGGACTAACTTTATCACAGTAGATTTTAAGATGCCATGAGACTGTTTATAATTTTTACACATAGTCCTTGACTTATGACCACAATTAAGCCCGAAGAGTCTGTTGCTAAATGAGACATTTGTTGAATTTTACCCCATTTTAAAACTTTTTTTTTGCCATGGTTGTTAAGTCAATCACTGCAGTTGTTAAGTTAGCAACATAGCTGTTAAGTGAATCTGGCTTTCCCAGCGACTTTGCTTGTCAGGAGATGGTAAAGGATGACATGACTCCCAGGACTCTGCAACCGTCATAAATAGCAATAGCAATAGCAATAGCACTTAGACTTATATACCGCTTCATAGGGCTTTCAGCCTTCTCTAAGCGGTTTAGAGTCAGCATATTGCCCCCACACAATGGGTCCTCAGGAGTCAGTTACCAATTCTCTGATTTTTGATCACATGACCATGGGGATACTGCAACGATTGTGGGGAAAATGATCATAAATAATTTTTTTCCAGTGCTGTTGTAACTTCGAACGGTCACTAAATGAACTGTTGTAAATCAAGGACCACACCTTTATTGAAGAAAACTAACTTGCATGAATAACTTCCTAAATCTTTAAACATGCTGATTTTGCCTAACACAAAAACGCCACTTTATTTTCAAAAATGATCGGGTATTTATTGCCTTCATTCTTATCAAAGTACAATTCTATTTTTAAAAATAAACTTCAGAAAAGTCCTTCACTATCAGAAGGAAGTACTGCTACCACATTGAAATTCATTTTGTTGGATAGGGCCCGTTGTTCAAGTTTGTCAAGATCTTGTTTGATCCTGAGCTTATCTTCTGGGGTGTTGGCTATTCCGGCCACTTTAGTATCAACTGCAAAAATTCTTTCTCTCTCTTTCTGTCTCTCCCTCCCTCTCCAGTTTTCCCAGTCACCTGATTTTTACAGTAAAATGGTGCACCACACAATCACTGCTCCTTTTTTTAAGCACAAGGAAAATAGAGACCTAAGAAAAGAAAAGAAAAACAATTAAAAAGTTCTTCTGCTGGCTTTCAAAGCAGCAAGCTTTTATTTACTTGGCAAGAGTTGCAGCAATTGTGTTGTTAAGAGACCTATAATAAAACATAGGCCTAAAAGATGTTGGAAAGAAACACAATGATCATTAAGAAATAATTTTAAGCTGGTTATTTTGCCACAATTTATATCCATTTTGATATTAATTCCACATAACTTTATATGTGTGTTTTGTAAGTATATATGCAATACACACTTGAACATGCACACATCTACACATACAAAGCTACATATTTAAATATATGCTGAATCCCTTGTAAGTTGTTGCTGAACTGTCTGTCTTGACAGAATTTTCTTAACCCAGTTTAGAATTACATCAGCATGAGCACAGAACAGGAGCACTTAAAATAGGAAGTGGTGAAAAAGTAGCATCTATGGGTTGGAGTACTTTAAAACATCAAGATGGGGGTTGCACCCATGCAATCCAAGCTTCACATCTTTGTATAAGCATATGATACCAACACGACTGGGATGGGAATTTGATTGCATGGTCTCAATTGCCATCTTAGGCTTTTTTTATGCCCCTTCCCCTCTAGGACATTGTTCTGCAGAAAAGCCTTCATCCGATTATAGAAAGCTAGCATTATGGAGTAAATGATCCTAAAGAAGAAATGCATGCTGAAATGGATTTGATTCATTTGTATTTATTTTTATTTACAGTCTGTACATTTTTCAAATGAACAAATTTCTCTCAGACACGTTAGAACTTGGCCTATTCAATAATGAACTCGACTAAATTTGAAATCCTTTCTGCCTTAAATCCACAAGCATTCCAGTTTTCTACAGATCTTGATTGTTTCAACATGGTTCCTATTACTCCCTGGACACCTTGGCTCAATACGATAGAAGTTGTACAGGTATCCCTCGACTTAACGACCACAACTGAGCCCCAAATTTCTATTGTTAAGCAAGGTATTTGTTAAGTGAGTTTTGTCCCATTTTACAATCTTTCTTAGGATGGTTGTTAAGTGAATCACCACAGTTGTTAGGAACAAGTTGTTAAGTGAATCTAGCTTCCCCACTGAGTTTGCTGGTCAGTCTCAAAAAGGTAATCATGTGACCCCAGGACACTGCAACCATCATAAAGATGAACCAGTTATCAAACATCTGAATGTTGATCATGTGACCATGGGGATGCTGTAAGGCTGTGATGGTGAATCTATGGCACGCGTACCACAGGTGGCATGCAGAGCCCTCTGTGGGCACTCCAGCCATCAACCCGCCCAGTTCCACCGTGCATGCGTGCATGCTTCCCACCAGGCAGCTGGTCTTGGTCTCTGCCGTACATGCACGGGGCAGGTGAGGGTGGGAGGCATGCAGGAGACACACACAATGTGGGGTGGTGGTGCATGTGCAGGGGACACTCACATTGCATTTTGGGGTTTGTGCAGATGCATGCACGCCCCTTCAACCCCTGGGCCTGGAAAGCCGCCTGCACCAACCTGGAAGCCAAAAATGGGTGTGGGGGGAGGCGGGGTGCATATACAGTGTGTGTGTGCATGGATGGGGAGGGGCGCTCACATTGCAATTTGGGGTTGGGTACTCAGCACCAAAAAGGTTAGCCATCACTGCTGTAAAGGATACTTGTGTGAAAAACGATCACGTCACTTTTTTTTAGTGCCGTCACTTCGAACGGTCACTAAACGAAATGTTGTAAGTGGAAAGACCAAGTTTAATCTAACACAGTTGCAGGGCACTCGTTTGGGGAAGGTCAGACAGCTGGAAAGCCTCGAACTTTCTCTTCTCACGCAAATTGCTTTAAACAAAGCAATTCTAACTGCAGTTTCGCTTCCCGGAAAAAAAAAATTGTAGCTACTTCTTCTCCAGAGGAAACCCAGCTGGCGAATGAAAGTTTAGCTTCTTGGAAAGCCAGGCCGTGTAACGGGATCGCTCTCGACTGCGCAGGACGCTCAGACGGGAAAAGAAACTTAAACTTTCACGAGGGTCACGTGGTTTACAGGAAGAGCGCAGACCAGAGCCAAAGGCAGCCCGAGGTCCTGCTCGCGACTGTGCAGTGCCTCTTGGAACCGATGGAGGCGAGCGAGAGCCCCGACCATGCTTCCCCCCCCCCCCCCCGGAAAGTGCCAATGCGAAAGGTGGTTCTCGCTGATTGGCTGTCATTGGCCAATCAACTTGCCCTCCGATTCGTAATATAAACATCATGCAGAGGACCGAAGTTCGTTGTTGTTTCTGCGTTCTCCTCTTCTGTCCTAGGAGATCTCTGCTAGTGAAAAAAAGGTAAGGATTTGTCATGTTCATGCAGTGGCTTTACGTGGTAGCTGAGCCGTAGTTGAAGAAGAAGAAGAAAAACACCACTTCTTCTAGGCGGGTATTTTCCCTTTTTCTGTGTCTTGCTGGAACAAGAGGTTTTTGCAGATGCTTTTCTGATACAGCGTCCAATTGTGACAATTTGTTCATTCAACTAAATTCAAACTACCAAATTAAATTATTTTTTAAAAGTTTCTTGAAAATGCATTTGCAAATATGAGCCGAAAAGAGTGCAACACCGAGGCGACATCTTAATTCACCTGACCCACCACGCCCCCTCCCCCCATCCCAGATCGCAGGTGTAGAGATTTGACCTGTCTGCGATCAGGAAATACTGGGTGCGATTTGCTCGTCGGTGGCTCCCGGCAATAGTTACTCAATAGATTTATGCAGGATTTCCCCCTGTTGCAGTTCCCTCAGTCCAGGAGAAGAATTTAAGATGCAAGTGGTGATAGCAAACGACTATATGGTGCAGAGAGAATCCTGCAGTATATCGCTTTATATAGTTCTGCAGATTGCATGCAACAAAAATTCTTGCATGCTGGTAGGAGACCTACTTAATGTTATCTCTTAATGTGTTCTCTGGTAATGTGCATATGGATGGGGTATTAAGCAAGTTGGCAACCAATATAGGAGGGGACACAGAATTCTGGCGCCTTTGCTTGCTAAGTTTATTTTCACCAGCATTTGAGCTGATGGAAAGCTATCTCTGTGCTACTAAAACACTTGAGTCTGTTTTGTAGCCTTCAATTGGTTGTTTCAATTGTTGCCATATGATGCACTGAAATGATGCAACAGTTTTTGAATTGACATACTTCATATGGGCTAACTGCAGAGGGACTAACTTACAGAATGCATCCAAAATCCAGAACCTATGACTATTGTGGGGTTAAAATTTGGCAGTTGTGGCCACTTCATTGCTGCTGCAGCAGCCAGCTGTCATCATATAATCATTATTTCCAATACTCTGTCAGCTTCTTACAAGGAAAATCAGTGAGTAAGTTACTCCTGCTGACATTACTCTTTTGCCTGCCAGTAATCCAGGGAACTGCCTCAGGTCCTGCCCCCGCCCGGTTTAGTGGAGAGGGAAAATGTCCCCATACGTCACATGATGACATAAGTTTGACATCCCATTCTGTTTCTCTAAGTATGGAAATACCTTTAAAACACAAGGTGAAATTTCCTGCTTTCATTGTCAACCTTTGTTTTCTTTCTGTAATTTCTGATGTTGAGTGAGGGAGATGATGAAATATGATGACAACATGCAAATGAAGTTATGTATGATAGTTATTTTTCCTGAACCAATGACTCTGTATGGTGGGTTGGGCTGAGGGAGAATGTGACTGGCCCAAAGTCACCCAACCAGTTTGTATATCCAGGGCTGGACTAGGACTCTCAGTTTCCTGGTTTCAAGCACTGTGTGTGTTTTGGCACTATTATAATATGCTGGAGATGATGTCTGCGTTCACAGTTTGAATAAGTGTAGCAAGGTGTTTTTTTTTTCTGGATTCCTAATTTTATTTTTTTTCCCTTTCCCCTAAACATCAGCAGTTGGAGGTGATTAATCTCCTTAGCAGATAATAGCATAGAAAGGGAGAGAAGAATAAGCAGATTGTGACAAATGGGTAGACCTTTAGCTGCAAAACCTGTTCCCAACTTTATGAAATATTTTGTATGGCTAAGTTCAAAGGAGCTCAACTAGCTGCTGACCTCTTCTTTGGGGTACACAGTGCAAACCTTTGCCTACCTCCTGGTCAGCTTAGCTTTTTGATCCCAACCAAGTCACAGGTGATTGATACTAACAACAACTCTGATCTGGACCAGAAGGGGTGGCAGGTGAAGTAGAACTGTTTGTTCTTCAAAAGACTTTTGGGATTTTTGTAACATAGTTTTTTTCAAAAAGTACCCCTTGCATATCACACCTTGTGATGGTGAAGTTTCCTTAACTGACTGTGACCACTCTTAAGTGCCACACAGTTGTTTTAGGGCAAAAGACCTGTTGTCATTTTCAAGTGCACAATATAATCAGCTGAACATTGGTGCACAAATTTGTTGTGGAATACAGTAAAATGATACAGTACGTGTGGGTAATGATTTAGAAATGTTGTAAGGAGTTGCAAAATCTTTTAAAAACTCTTGTGGGTCTGTTACATAGAGACTACAAATATCTTTTCACTATGGGTTTCTATCATATCAAATAGGAATTTTCATCTATTTGAGGCAAGTTTTGTACATTTATTGCTTTAAATATTTATATTCTTCCCTCCTGCAGTTCCTTCGAGATTTGAGAAAATCAAACTTGCAATATAGTCAGAACAGTCAAAATCTAAAAATAGTGTGAAATTGTCCTAATTAACATTTCACCATTTAAAAAGCAGGGATTTTTTTAAACAAAAATCTTTACAACATGTTCCTATGTCATCAAAGTAAGTTTCAAGCAAGTCTACCCCACAAAATGAGTTGTTTGAATCCTTATCACCGGCTATCCCCACCCCTGAAAATCTGAAAGAGAACACACAGGAGTGGTTATTTTGGTGGTCAGGCAGATCTATTTAGCTAAAGGGACACATGTTTTGACTGATGCGCCCTTAAGTACATCTCAGTTTTTGCAAAGCACTTGAAGCATGTATTCATGTACGTTGTGTGAGGTGGGAATATTTGGGCTCAGGGCTAATCACATGTTAGATGAAGACTGCATAGATCTGATCAATAGTGTTGGACCCTTATCTGATGCCAAGCCAATTACCTCAATGTAATTTGGAGACTCCCTAATTTGACTTTTGGTCCCTCTTTGAAACACCCCAATTTAGTACCTATCATTTGAAAACTCTGTTTCATGATATAGGCTGGCTTAGAAATCTGGGAATTGGGGGCTCAATGGGTGAATGGTTGAAGAAGGTAGGAATTGTCACCACTACTGGCAAGGACAGCAAGTTTAATTTCCCTACTCCATCTGGAGGCGGTGCATAATTGCTTTTCTTCAGGGAGTGTGGCCAAGCTATGGTGTGCTTCTTGAAATTGTGATAGAGCACTTTCTGGGAGGAATGTGATAACTGAATGAGTTCAATCTGCCATATTGATTAGTTCACTGAGCTAACTATTACAGTATGATGTATGCCAGGTTTTATTTATCTGTCTAATGAATATGGCTGCCATATCTCCATTCTCGGCACTGTGGACAGTAAACAAAATGAAAACAAAAATTCATTAAAAACCAAAACCCAATTAAAGGCCTGCATCAAGGCTCAATAAACACACAAAACCACCATAGGAAGATTATTATACAGTAGTATCAGGAGCTATTTCATGACAATTCATTTCACATAGGTAAAGGTAAAGGTTCCCCTCTCACATATGTGCTAGTCGTTCCTGACTCTAGGGGGTGGTGCTCATCTACGTTTCAAAGCCAAAGAGCCAGCGCTGTCCAAAGACGTCTCTGTGGTCATGTGGCTGGTATGACTAAATGCTAAAGGTGGTGCACGGAACGTTGTTACCTTCCCACCAAAGATGGTTCCTATTTTTTCTACTTGCATTTTTACATGCTTTCGAACTGTTAGGTGGACTACCATGATAGTGTGACAAACATTTATTGCTGAATTCTGGTCTGAAATGATTGACTTCTCTATTTCTAAAACTGCCCAGGGTATTATAAAAGTTGAGAACATGATATGGGAGCTGAATTTGAAGCCTACTTGGCTATGAAGTAATACTATGATGCAATAAAAGTTCATAAACCTGAAATTAACATGGGTTACATCATCTGGTTGTTGTTTTGGAACAGGTTCTCCTCGGAGGGTTCTTCCATTAATCCATAAGTTACTCAGTGTAAGAAATAGAAAATTCTTTCATATTTCACCTGACAACGACACAATGGCAACATCAGCAAATAAGGGGTGAGTGCTCCTGAGGTAGAATTGTAAAACAAACAATAATAAAAATGTATGTTTGTGCAGAGGAAAAGTAGGTTTGGGTATCCTTACTTTTATTCATACACTCTGCTTTTCAGCTAGTGAATAGTATGATAAATCTGTCAGTGAAGCCAAGCACTTTTCTTTTCTGCAAATAAGAGCTTTTGACCTAAATTACATTGAGAGGGATGGAAAAAAGCACCAAAGCAAGAAGAAATTGGGACTTCTTTATTCAAGCATTTGGAAGTAAATTCAATAGCATTTTCTTCCCTGTACATCTGCTTAGAATTTCAACTTTACACATCAAACCCTATAAATAAAATAACAAAAACCAAAATAATAGTTTTTACAATTCCATGCTGACCTTAAGATGCTGGCAGAAAGTGAACACAATATATTATAAACTTGTGAGCCAGCTTAATATTTCAGCATAGCATCTAACACATTCTGACATTTTGCATTTATACTCCTGGGTTGGTGGCAAGTCACATCACTTGTACTGGGATGTATTTTTAATATTTTGCCCTCCCTCTACAGATACAGTTGATTGTGTCTGTTCTATTTTAGATGAATCAGAGAGTCATACACATTATTACAACCTTGGTTAACCCAGTACTTTCCATGTATCTTGGACTAGAGCTCCCACAATGGTATTACTTTCCTGTCAGGTAGTTAGTGGGTGTTGTAATCTAGTAATATCACTAGATAAACTTACACCTTGTGCTTCTATGTAGCAGCTGGAAATGTTGGGTTTCAGAACAAAAAGAAGAGTAAACAATGAGCATTACACTGTAAAGGGTGGGGGATTTACAACAGCCATAATTCTGCACTGATGTAATAGTGTAGTATAGGTTACTTATTAGCCATTAAGAAAACTCTTGAGTTACTACCTCATCATACTCTTTCAAATTCTTTAAACTTAGAGAGAAAACTCTTATATTTATTTTAAAACTAAATGTTTTTTAAGAAAGTTTATCTGTATAACTAAAACAATTTTAATGGATCTTTTTAAACTTTTTTTTTAAGATACATATGTTCAATAATATTTTGTAAACTTGGGAATTATTCAAGCATTATGTAGAAGAAAAATGACAGATTAAAAACTTCCTTTTCTGTCCCTCTTCCTCTTAAACATAAAAGGTTTCCAAGTTTAATTTCAATAAGATTGTACAAATTTAAGAGTAACCCATTCATCCCAGTTTCAAATCCACTTTATAAGCACAAAGCGGTGCATTGGAATTTTCTTTTAATTATATATATCAAATCAATAGAAAATCCATCTTGACTAATAAGCTTAACTAAATAGTGTAGTATAGGTTACTTATTAGTCATTAAGAAAACTCTTGAGTTACTACCTGTGTTATTTCTGGAGGAGTTACTCATATAAAAAACATTTTCCATCTATCTAAATATGATAACATTGCTGGGTATGTACTATAGCTCTATAGCTATTTGGCTTTGAATGGGAGAAAGGATTGTACACAACAGGTACAATACTGTCAACACTCCCTCAAATCAAATCTCTCTCTCCTTAGGATAGTAGAGTATCAGCCAGATTAGGTTAGGAAAAAACACAGTTCCTTCCGAATTGTTGGCAGTTGCTCAGGGAACATCCCTCTCACAATTGCACAACTCTAATGTGTCAAATTAATGATTTGTTCTTCTTTTGTCTGCAAATTCACTCTCTCACTGCCGTCAAGCAATAGATAAATGTTGCAGAACAGGCAAATTAACATCCACAAGGTAAACAAGTTCAAGTACAAGTTCAAAATAAGCACATCTAACAGCTATTGTCTGCCATGTTTGCCTGTTGACATTTTTCAACTTTGGAATAAGGATCAAGTGAGAAAACCAGGAAAGTCCAGACTAGATAAGAAAGTTGAAAAACATTCCAGAGTGGTGACAAACTATATTTGTATTGTTACCAAGAGAAGAATGGATGTTGTCTGTTGCATCATCACGTATTAAGCTTGGTTTGAGGGAGAAAAAGTACTAAGTTACACAAGGTTGCTATACTGTATATTGTGATGCTCAGATTCACCTGAAATGGAAAGGAATGATCCAATCAAGCTATACCATGAAAAAAATGCATTTTTGTGAAGTTCAGGGGGAAAGGATTTGATTCTGGCTTCTTTATTTGAAAACTATTATGAAAACTGCACTTCTTTTTCTTAATTAGAGGTTTTATTGTTTTGTATAAGGTCTGTAATGAGATTTTGGAGATCATCCTGCATGTGGACTTAAGTCATTTTACTTGTGGGGAATCTGGGCTATAATTTTCAAGAAGTAACGTTCTTCTCTTTGTTCACTCAGGGATCCTAAAAAAGTTGGGTTTTTTGACTGGTTGATTGAACAGATCGACAGTGGAAGATACAAGGGTTTTTTGGACTGGACAGACGAGAACCACACAACCTTTCGTATCCGATGGAAGCATATTTCAAAGAAGTCTCTTGTGGCAGATGATTATGAGATTTTCAGGGTATGAACATCATCTGCTCAAAATGATTATATGTATGTGTTTGTCCTGCCAAACAGAGTACTATCTTCTGTAACCGTTGCAAGCTTCTAACATTTTGAATAGATCATGATGTAAGCTTTCACAGGCCTACTCATTGATGCTGAAAGAAACTAACATAGCATTTTTTCTGAAAGCTTGAAGAATTCATAAGGGATCCTAAAGTGACACTTCCATTGTAGGTTGGTCTTCCAGACTTTCGATTGTGGCTGCATATTTCTTCCTTTTTATTTTTGATAAAGGAGAAAGGGTGGCAGTAATAATATCTGATAGTTTAATGAAAACCATCTCTGAATTAAAAAGTATTTTAATCTTTGTTCTCATTGTAGTTGCATTCAGAAACTGCCCGTAAGCAAACACCTGTTATTTATAATGGGTGGAGATTGACATCAGTTCTCCCATTCTGAGTAGCAGATGCCTCTCTCAGTATATGTGATTACTTTTATATAAATAAAGTTTTATTAAGGTTTATTAGAAGATAAAATACAATGCAAATCAAGATTAAAAACTAGGGAGTGCGGGATAAAAAAGGAGAAAAAAAAAGATTCTGATTTCCATTTCTTTTCAACACAGTAAAATATTAATACATTTATGACCTCAACTTTTTACATTACCTATAATTATTACAAGCCAATTCCATAACTATAATTATTAAATGTTCAAACCAAATCCTAGATTTCAGGCTTTTCTGTTTCAACCCCACCCCCCGAAGTAATAGTCCAATACAAACAAACCAAATCTCCTTGTTTAAAACAGTTTACATCACCATCTAACCAAATCCATTTTCCCCCTGTTGTAAGAAATGATATATATCTGTTTACATTTACTAATCTTTCTAAACTATGATCATCTGTATTAACAAAAATCATCATACTCTTTCAAATTCTTTAAATTTAGAGAGAAAACTCTTATATTTATTTTAAAACTAAATGTTTCTTAAGAAAGTTCATCTGTATAACTAAAACAATTCTAATGCATCTTTTTAAACTTTCTTTTAAGATACATATGTTCAATAATATTTTGTAAACTTAGGAATTATTCAAGCATTATGTAGAAGAAAAATGACAGATTAAAAACTTCCTTTTCTGTCCCTCTTCCTCTTAAACATAAAAGGTTTCCAAGTTTAATTTCAATAAGATTGTACAAACTTAACAGTAACCTATTCATCCCATTTTCAAATCTACTTTATAAGCACAAAGCAGTGCTTTGGAATTTTCTTTTAATTATATATATCAAACCAATAGAAAATCCATCTTGACTAATAAGCTTAGCTAAATTTAAGTCATTCCCTCCAACTTGTCAACATAAAATAAAATATTTTGCTTCTTTGGAATATATATCAAATAAATAGAAACTTCCCTTTTTCTCAAGAGAGTCTCAAATATGATTTTTAAAAAAAATCCGTTAACGTTTTCAATTTCCAATTCAATTTTGAAGTGGAGATCCCAAACTTGTACCTTTGTGGATTGTAGATTTACTTGCAGTTCTTTCAACTGCACTGGGAGGCTTGTAGTTTAACCCATCATTTTGTGGGAACTGTTAATGTCAGATTTACGTTACAAAACTATTGTTGTCGTTTGTATTGGCAAACACTTGTGCTGTAGCCTCAATAGTTTGATAACTTTCTGCTTTTGGTTGCATCTCTGGATTACCTTTCTTCTGTGAGTAATTTGTGTATCTTGCTTCTCATTTGTGACATCTTTTGAATATGGTTCTATAAAGTGAATTATTTTGTTTAAATAATCCTCCAAAATAATTTTTGCAACCTCTTAAGTGGCTTCGATGTTGCATCATCTTCTGTTTTTTAACTGCCTCTTGTTGTAAAGAATAACTTTTTTTAAACAAAAAACTTTTTGTAATCAGTATCTCCTGACCAATCAGAATCCATTAAGTTGGAAGATTTCAGCCTCCCACAACAAGCTATCCAAAATTGCAAATTATAACTACCAATGTTAAATAAAGGTCACAAATTCATGTAAATGACAAAATAAAAACCTTTTATTAAGAGTAATAGGTTGTGACTAAAAAGAACCTCTTTTAGCTTAGCAAAGGTAATAAGAGTAGACTTCCCCAATGTGGCATTCTCCAGATGCTGGATACTTGCATTTTTGAAAACTTGCATCTCTAACACACATTAGAAAGGGCACAAAATTTGAAGAAGCTCTACATGAAAAACTACATAATGAAATAACATCTCTAGTTACCTGTTCAGTACATCTTTACCTTTCATAAAGTTTTGGACTATTTGCTTTTTTATTAGATTCTGATTACCCTATTCCTGATTAGTTGAATCAGGAATTAGACAAGGTGGGACCTGACTTTTTATTGAATGGAGAGCTATCTTTTGTGTTTACATTTTAATCTCTTTTTTGTGTTTTCATATAAAAGGCATGGGCTATGTATAGCAACAAATATATTGAAGGTATATCAACTCCCAGTAGATGGAAAATCAACTTCCGCTGTGCCCTGAACAGTACAAAGAGATTTGAAGTACTGGTGTCAAATGAACCTGACTTTCACGAATACAGAATCATCCCCCTGAAACCAAAAACTGATTCAACAGCTAATACCTCTTCTGGTACAAGTAAGAGTTCTTGTGTTATATTTTTAGCGTAGAGATAGAGAGGGATGCATTTCCTATGTATAGGAAATGATGAGAAAAGTTAAAAGTCTGAGGTTTTG
The DNA here is from genome assembly GCF_009769535.1 of Thamnophis elegans. Taxonomy (NCBI): domain Eukaryota; kingdom Metazoa; phylum Chordata; class Lepidosauria; order Squamata; family Natricidae; genus Thamnophis; species Thamnophis elegans. The sequence continues at coordinate 76,233,282 of NC_045541.1, read as the reverse complement.
AAAGGATATCATTTAAAAATAAATGGTGGATAGCCTTACAGGTAATCTTTAAACTTATGACAGTTATTGAGCCTATCCATTTTAATTGTAAAGCAAGAGGAAGTTAATTGAAACTCTTAAATGAATGAGTCCCCATCCTGGATCAGCCCAATGTATACATTAAACAACGTAGGGGTGAATGCAGGGGTGGTTAAATGTGTATGGGGTGCCTCAGGGATGCTTGCCTTGGGTCTTCCAGAGCCTCCATTACCCCCTGAGATACCCCCATGCTCTGCTTCATTTCCTTGGGGTTCCCACAGCCATCTCCATCCCTCACAATCCCTTGCTTACACTTTCAGAGATCTGGAGAACTTACTGGCCCCATGGAGCAGACATTTGCAAAGTGACCTCAGCAAAGCAGCATTTTTTCTGCCTTTCTGCATGGCCTCTTTAACTCAAAACAGGATAATGAGCCAGAGTTTTTGCTTCACAGTTTCTGTATTTCCTGGTGAAAAAGTTTTAAAAGGAAGGGGGCAATGAAGGGTTAAGTGTTAAAAGGGCAATGCAAAGGGAGGGGGAAGAGCAGCTTTGCCTTCAAGGTCAGGTTGCAAAGAAGGCAAAGCAGCTCCCTCTGTATTGGCTTTAACAATTAACTCTTCACTGTCTGCCTCTGTCTCACTGCACCATGCTCCTGTTCCCCCCCCCTTTCCTTTTAAAACTTTTTTCACCAGGAAATATACAAACTGCAAAACACAAACTGTAGCTCATAATTCTGTTTTGAATTAAAGAGGCCATGCAGAAAGGCAAAAGGCAGGGGAAATGCTGCTTTGCTTAGGTTAGTTTGCCATAACACTGAATTCTGCAGATCTCCAGAAGGTGAGGCATTGTTAGGGGTTTAATGGGGAGAAAGCAGTCCAAGTGCCTTTGAGGACCTGGCAGGGCAAGGATGGGTGGAGAAGATAGGTGTGCATGCTGCCGCATCTCTACAAAATTAGAAGCCACCCAGTCATTCATAAGTGCTAAAGATGAGATAACTTTTGTAAAATTCTTATCTTCAAATCATGGTCGTAGGTGGCTTTTGGGAAGTCTGTTTTAACTTTGAACAGGCACTAAATGATCTGTCATATCTTGAGGATTACCTGTATTATTCCAAGCTAACTTTGCCAAGCCTTATCTTAGGGAATTTAATTGCAATAGCAACATCTGCATACATCATAGACCAGCAACTGCATCTTAAAGTACTTCAAGTTTCTAGAATCATTTCATATATGAAAAAATTGCAGTGGTACAGCATTGGATTTTTGAACAAGGATTACCAATTATTAGGCAATGTGCAATAAGTACATTTCAGTTTAGTAAGTGTTAATTAAGATAGTATGTTTGGGACTGGAATGAACTAAGAGAGTGAACCAACTCCATAGCTTGCTTGTCTTTGTCACACAAAGATTCTTCTTGATGGGATAGGGACTGTGATGTGTCAAGATTGTGGAACCCAAATAAATGAGCTTGGAGGTGATCCTCCTGAGGGGGAGTATGGTATTTTCAAATACACATAGTAATGTGCAATTTGGATATCAGCTTTTAAAAACAGCTTAAACACTACAGAGTGAGGCTAACAATCAACATATTGGGAAAATAGTTCTGCTGATGTGAATCCAACTGCAAGAGAGAAATTAGAATTGTACAACGTGCTTTCTTGACTCAAAAAACAGTAACAAATTACCCAAACTGAATAAAAGTTGTACATAGACTACAAAGTAGTATTATTTGTGACTCAGTATATGTAGCTTATGCTGGACAAGCAAGTATTTGAATTTAATTCTTAACAAGTAAAACATAACATTCTAAATATCTCAATAACAGTATTTTTGCTGTTAATCCCCTTTTTAAGGTAATGGGAGTGACAATGAAGCTGAAGTATTGCATTTCAATCCATACAGTGAAGAATGCCCGGCTCTGCACCAATCTACTCCGCTATACCAGGTACAGATCTGTAGCACTTGCTGCAATAACTAGATTTGAAAAGGCAGAGGAGTCACATGAAGTTTTGGAATTAGTCAACACTGATAGGAAATTGTATGGAAAAATCACTGGAGCAATTCATAACAAATAATCTCAGCTGACAAAATTGAAAGGCATATGGCTACAGAGGTTATGGAGATCTTTACAGGACTGCAAAAACCCCTATCTCTAAAGAAAAAGCATGTAGACCAGGGGTTCCCAACACATACACACTCACCAGACCATAGATCTGCATTGGACCGCGGCATGCCAGAGACCGGGCCATGCAAACAAACAAAGCCCGATCCAAGGGATGCATGGGAAACCACACCAATGCCTATTCGCTGAAAAGCCTCTGTCCATGGAACTGGTCCCTAGTGCCCAAAAGGTTGGAGGGCCCTGATCTAGACAATCAGCATTTTTATAAATAAAGTATTTTGCATTAGCTGCAAATCTACTTCTGATTCAGAGGTTATTTTGTAAATTGTATTTAAAATGGAATGCAACAAAAGAGTACAGGAAACAGGTGAAATCATGAAGTCATACCAGTTCCTGATTTATCTTTCTGTTTAACCTATGGATCTAGTATTTTTCAGCACTCCACCATGTAAAGTTTTAGCAGGGCCAATCATGCATAGCTTTTTAAGATCATTCAAATTTAGAGAGATGCTTCTGTCTGTTTTATCATATACGTGAGGCCTATTTCAAGGGAAATAAAGCAGGTGCAACTTCTCCCAGAACCATTCAAGACCTTGTGAAGTGCTCTTCCTTTGCCTTCTCTTGCTGCCATTGTTTGATAGGTTAAAATGTGAATGTCTGAAGAATTTTTTCTTCATTGTAAAACACTAGCAAAGTATATTAGTATTTTGTTATTGGAAGGCTTTACGTAACTCGCTAAATATGAACATCTAAGTACCTTTTTAGGCATATCGTTTGGAAGCATCCTTCATTCTATGGTGTTTAGGAAACTTTTATCCAAGAATTTTCCAGTTGACTCCCATCTACTGGTGCTTAGACTATGATAATTTTCAGATATGAGACCAAAAGTTCTTGTTTTGATCAAGTTTGTACTAAGAATGTAGGTCCTAAGTTGCCCAGAAGCATTCTTTTCTATGGAAGATATACTATATTTTGGTACTAGAATATGCTACTGAAGACACATAATACAACCATTTTGTTGATTTGGATTATCTGTTTTAATGTGCTGAAGGTTTGCTAGAATAGCTGCCAATCCATTTTAGTTAACTAATTAATCTCGAGATGTTCAATGCCTAGGTAGAAAGAATTTCTAGAAACCCCTGGTAATCTAGAAGTTGCCTTATGCTAAACCAATAATCCTTTGGATCAAGTATTGACATGGCTTGTCACCATCTATGTAGTAATTTAGACTGGAATCTTTGCTCACTCTTCCTGGACATTGTAAGGGTAAAATTTGAGACTCTCTACTTGCCAAGTGTACGTTTACTATTGAGTTGTCATATCAGGATCTGTCGTCTTAAAATCATAACTGACTAAACATTTTAAAGGAGGGCCTATATTGCTTTTGCTGTCCCTTTTACTTGTTCGTGGGGGGAAAAATACATACTGTATTTTTCGGAGTATAAGATGCACCTTTTTCCCTCTAAAAAGAGGGTGAAAATCTGGGTTCATCTTATACACTGAATACAGCATTTTTGGCCTACCGAAACCCCACCCCCTTTGCAAAAATAGACATGCAGAGGGTTTGGGAGGCTTGCAAAGTGCTCCTGGGGGCTGGGTAAAAATGAGCAAAAAATGGGCCGTTTTTGCTCGTTTCTGCCCGTCTTAGTCCCTAGGAGTACTCTACAAGCCTCCCAAAGCCTCTGCATGCCCCCCCTTTTTTTTTGCAAAGAAAGGGCTGTTTTTGAAAAAAACGGACAACTTTTTGCCTGCTTTTGCCCCCCAGTCCCAGGAACACACTACAAGCCTCCCAAAGCTCTGAATGCTCTTTTCTTTTTGCAAAAAACAAGGCGTGCAGAGGGTTTGGGAGGCCTGCAGAGTGGAAACACTTTTTTTTTTAATTTACCTCTTCAATGGTACGTCTTATACTCCAGTGCATCTTATAGTCTGAAAAATACGGTAGCTGTTTGTGAACAATCTGATTCATATAGATTTAAATGGGAGACATGAACTACAAACCTTTAAGTCTGTGGCTTTGACAGCAATGACTCTTGCATAATATGCATGTAACTTAATTTGGAAGGCCTGAGGTAGCTTTTGTGCTACTTTAAGTTGTGTGTGAATGGATTACTGAACAATGTGGCAGTGTCTTGAGGTAAGCTTTAAATGTACTATCAAGAAAGGTTGGTCATGTTGTAACATGGTATAAGGAACATTTTCACATTGTATTTCTCAGTATTTGCAACAAAGCGCTTCGTCTGGTTCACAGCTGGAAATTGATGCTGCTTTTCAAACTTTGACACTGGAAAATGGAATGGCAGGTAAGGTTGTGGGTGCGCATTTATTTCTCTAAGAGTTGGCTGGGATTGAGGCTTCAGTTGTCTTACTAGGCCGGGATGAAACATGCTTCATAATGACAAGTATAAATGTGTCCATTTTCACTACCATGCTTCAACTGGAACCACAGCTGCAGGCAACTTTATGCCTATGAAATAGTAAAACCATATTCCATTTTTTTAATTATTAAAACTTACACTGTTTTTTTTAATTAGGATTTTGGGCTGCCACTTATGTCTCATAATGCCTATTGCTGCATGACAGAATTACTGCTGTGTAAATGAAAGGGAGTGGGGACTTTATAATTTGTAGTATACTTCTTAGGTTTAATCCACTGTCCTACTGATAAGCACTGTTTGGCCAAGATGAGAACCTGATCAATGTACTTTATTGATAACTCCTGAAGCGGCTATATTGGTCCGGCTCCATTGGATCACTTGTTAGCAAATGTTTTTGAGAAAGGGTTTAGATGCAGCTGCAAAGTAATCTTGGACGAGCAAATTTAGATAAAATCCCCTTTTTGGTCAGAGTTCAGATTTGGGGTTGTTGGACTGAAACTGTCCTGATCACTCTGGTGGCTGATTTTCATTTGGACCTGGATGGCCTGAGTGAATCCCTCCTAGTCCTATTTATTTTCTTAGAAGCCCTCATTACCATGAATTATGGTGTTTGTTCTTTTGCAACCCTTGCAATGTGTGGGAATTGAAGGCATTATTCTGCACCATTGTTACTTTTCCTGTGCACTGCTTGGAGAGTCCAAGCGATGGGTTAAATCAGTCTGGTTGCCCTGGGACTGAGGAATCTTTTTCCTTGGCCATACCTCCTGGTGATACTTGGTGCCAGAATTTTTCCTCAGTCTCCGCATTTAGAACTTTTATTTGTGAGCTAAGCGTAATTTATCTAGGCTTGGACTCTCCTTCTAGTTTTTTTCCCTTTCTTTTCCCTTAATTTGTTCTTTCCCATAACTAACAGTTTAATTGTCTCCCCTTTTTGCTTCACGTTGTTTGAATTCTCCTAGAGACTCGGAGGTAGGCGTGGTGGGTGGGGTATTCCGCTTACTGCGCCGCCTTTGGATGGCAGCGAAGAGCTGCCGCATTTGCTTTAAAGCACGGCAGGAGCAGCTGACAGCATTCCCCTTTTAGCTTGAATTTGTTATTTTTGCAATTTTCTCGCTCTTCGGAGGGCGCAGCCTGCCGCGGAGGGGTGTGCGACCGTTTTAAATCGTGCGGCCACCATCTTTACCTCCTCCTCCTCTCTCGCACTAGAGCGGCGGCCTATTGGGAGGGCCTAAATTCGCGCCTTTTTCTCCCATTGGTGTTCCCGCTCAGCCACGCTTCTGCAGATAGCCGCAGGGTGGTTAGCTGGCCTTGGTCGGGTCTCTGGCTGGGTCACTTCCACTCACAGCGTTTCCCCAAGCGGTGCTGGCGTTTTGGCCACCTGGTGGTCATACACCAGCACAGGGAGGATTTTTACGGTGGGTTTTTTTTTTTTTTTTTTTTTTGCCTTTCATCCACTGATTCTCCCTGATCTATCTGCCTGATGTTGCAGCCTCGGCTGCTTTTCCACCTTCTCACCTCCTGTCGAGTGGCTGGATTCATTGGACTCATTGCAGAGCCCCAGTTTTACTCCTCTGGATTTTTTTCCCCACAACTGTTCCTGCTTCCACAATACCTGCGTGTCATCTGATCAAGCACCAGCCACCAGAGTCTCCTTCATCTCCTGACCTCCACCTGTATTGGCCTCTTGTCTAAAGTCTGTGCCATCAGGCCATGGAGCATCCTGGCCCATCTGACTCCCCTGACTGTAGACCAGGCCCCTCTCAAGCCCTAACAAGGGAACCTCTGCAGGCAGGGGCAAGGGGATAAGGAAGGGCAGGGTGGCCAGTCAGGATAGCCACCCCTATAAGGTGCCTTCCTTGGCGGCAAATAGAGATGCAGAGAGGCGGCAGCGAGCTCTCGACAAACAATTAGAGAAGGCCCAATGCCAGGCTGTGAAGGAGTGCCCTCAGCCTACTCCTCCTGTTGGGACAGTCATTCCACCGCTCCCAAGGGGTGATCACCTGTCTGTAATTGATGAGGAAGTGGACTCCCAGGACCTCTCCCCGGATAGGTCTCTGGGTGAACCGGGTTCTCCTGCCTTTTTGTGTGTTTCTGAGTCAGGGCCCGCCCCCGAAGGCCCTAAACCCGGGAGGCTCGCTGATCCCATCCTTGCCCGGCATGTTCGTCCTCCTTCCAGGGACCTCGTTGGTTCGGACTCTGCCATAGCTCAGGAACCTGAGTTATCTGCCCACAGGCAGGTGGTGGTCGCCCATGCCATCTCTCAGGGCATTGCCCAGGGGATGCAGAGACGTGACCAAACACCCGTCACTACCAGCTCCTCTCAGCCCAGGCAGGAGGCTCTCTCCACCACCAGGCGGATCCGTCACCCGTCTCTGGAATCCTCGGCGCTAAGCGAGTCTTCCATTTTGGAGGACCCAGATCAGGAGGAGGAGGAGCTCTCAAGGACGAGGACCTTCCTCCGGATGCTCCTGCCTTCTCGGGGCTTTTTATGCCTAGCCTATTTAAGTCTGTCTTGCACAAGGCTAAGAACACCACCCAAGTGGGTACTAAACCTAAGACCATACAGGGAACCTCGGATTCCGCTCCGGTTAACCCCAATGCTAGCATGTTTAATGTTCAGGCACCTCAGCAAGAGCTGGTGCCGGTCCCCGGTCTCTTTATGGATGTCATTCAAAGTCAATGGGCCCAGCCTGGCTCCTGGGCTGCACCCAGTGGCAGGACAAGAAACTGTACTCAGTTGACCCCACGCTGGAAAACATCCTGGTCCTGCCATCTGTAGACCCTCCTATAGCGGTTCTCACTTCTAATTTGGTCCTTCCGGCTCACTTCTTGGAGGGCGTCAAGGAAGAGGACAAAAAAGCGGAGAAGGCCTACCACAAGACTCATCAAGCGGCGGCCTGGGCCATTAAAGCGTCTTCATCTGGGTCATTCTTTAACAGAGCCTCTGTCATTTGGCTGCATGAGCTTCAAGCTAAACTGCCGGCAGGAAACACTCGTCTTCGCCAGGACATAACAAAGATTATTGGAGCATCCCAGTATTCAGCTGATGCCTCCCTTAATGCGGCAAAATTCGCCTCTAGGGCATTAGCGTCCAACGTGACTGCCCATTGTCTCGTCTGGCTCTGTCACTGGCAGGCAGACCCAGAAGAACAAGTGAAAATTGGTGTCCGCCCCGTTTAAGGGGTCCAAATTATTTGGGGAAGTCTTAGACCCCTTCGATTGAATCCAAAGATAAACGAAAAATCCTGCCCACCCTGAACAAGAAACAGGATCGTAAATCCTCGCCCTATTTCAAGAGGCAGTCCTTTCATTCCAGTGAGTCCGCAGGATCCTCTTCCGCTCCCTCGAACAGACCAACTGGTCAGTCGGGAGATAGGTTCCAGGACAGGCAGTCCTTTTGGGACACGGGTAGGCAGCAGTTCAACTACCGCAGGTACAACTGCGGCAGGGCCTCCAACAGGCCCTTCCGCAAGTCCAAATGACCATCAACGCTCCCCTTCCATTGGGAGGTGGCTCCAGCTGTTCGCTCCCCAATGGGCACTGACCATGGAGGACGCCTGGGTCCTCCAGACGGTCAGGGAGGGACTTTCCTTGGAGTTTCTCTCCCAACCCCCTCGGAACTTCATCCGCTGTCCAACCCCCTCTTGCCCTCTCAAGAGGGAACTCATGACCCAGGAAATTCACCGTCTCCTGGAGATCAATGCTGTGGAACAAGTTCCACCCAACCAGGAAGGGAGGGAATTTTATTCCATTCTCTTCTTGGTGCCCAAGAACTCAGGGAGGTGGAAAGCCATCTTGGATCTCAAGAACCTCAACCGTCATATCGCATACAGAAGGTTCAAGATGCAATCCCTGCAGACTATCCTAGTGGGGATTCGCCAGGGGGACCTCCTCACATCCATCGACTTGAAGGAGGCTTATCTACACATTCCCTTCCATTCGGCCTGTCATCAGCACCCAGAACCTTCACAAAAGTTCTGTCTGTGGTTGCAGCGCAAGTCAGATGCAGGCCCGTAAGGCTTCATTGTTACCTGGACAACATTCTCATCCAATCGTCGTCCAGGAAACGGGCCTTGCGGGACCTCCACATTACAATGAGTTCCCTCGGGAGTCACGGGTTCTCCCTGAACCTGGAAAAGAGTCATCTCATCCCAACCACCCCCAATCTGGGGGTGGTGATAGATACCTCAGCTTGCAGGGTTCCTTTCCCAGGACAGAATAGACAATTTAGTATCCCTGACCCGCAAAGTTCTGGGGTTGAGGCAGGTCTCCGTGCTACTCCTATCACAACTGTTGGGGAAGATGATCTCCTGCATCTCGGTCGTTCCCTGGGCATGACTTCACTCCAGAGAGTTGCAGTGGCTTCTCCTGCCCCATCAAAGAGCCAACAGGAGCAACTCATCCATGAGGATGTGGATTCCCCCGAACGTGAAGCGGTCTCTCAAATGGTGGCAATCGGCAGCTCTACTGAAGGGACACCTGTACAAGGAGCCACGAGAGTAGTCATCACAACAGACGTCAGCCTTGCCAGTTGGGGGGGCGCACATGGGACATCGCATAACTCAAGGCAAGTGGTCTCCAGCCGAGGCAGCCTGCAACATCAACTTCTTAGAGCTGTGAGTGGCCAGACTCGCCCTGCAACATTTTCATCGGAACATTCTTCATCATTACGTCCTTCTGATGACGGACAATGTGACCACCAAGGCCCATATAAATCGCCAGGGCGGCACCAGGTCCAGGAAGCTCATGGCGGAGGCGGAGGCCCTGGGAAGGTGGGTGGAGCATCACGTAACATCCATTCGCTCCAACCACATCTCGGGAGTGGACAATACGCAAGCGGACTAGTTGAGCAGGACCACCATAGACAGTGCAGAGTGGCGTCTGGATCCGACCCTGTTCAACCAGTTGTCTCACAGATTCGGCACCCCAGTGATCGACCTGTTCACCACCCGAGAGAACACGCAGCTCCAGTGCTTCTTCTCCCGCTTCCACTTGCCAGGGGCGGAGGGGACAGACGCCCTTCGATGCAGATGGCCTCAGGGTCTTCTGTACGCTTTCCCACTGCTTCCGCTTCTACCACAGGTAATCTGCAAGATCATCGTGGAAAGGGCGGAGGTCCTTCTCGTAGCCCCCCACTGGCCTCGCAGGTCATGGTATGCTGACCTCGTCAGCCTGTCAATGTCATCCCCATGGCGGATTCCTCGGGACCAGGTCTCCCTCAGCCAGGGGGCCATAGTACACCCAGACCCCCAGTGGCTCCAGCTGGCCGTCTGGTACTTGAGGGGGATCTCCTGAGGAGCGAAGACCTGTCAGAGGAGGTTGTGCGTACCATCCAGGCGTCAAGACGACCATCAACGACCAGGATATATGATTCCACCTGGTCCACTTTCGCCAAGTGGTGTGACAACTACCGTCTCGATCCAGTCACTGCACCTGTTTCCTGCGTACTGGACTTTCTACAATCTACATGAAACACCTGGCTGTGGTCCTTCTATTTGGAGTAAGCAAATATTATGCTGATGATATCCAGTAATGTATCTCTACCAGTGACATGCGGTGAGGTTTATGGCTGGTGAGGCAGTCTTCTCCCCCGACATCCCACTGTCTAAAGTGCTTTCTTTCTTTCGCCCGCCTGAATTCTGACAGGCGGGCGAAAGAAAGCACCAGCCCGCCAGCTCGCTTTCTTTTGCCCGCCTCTATGTCCGCCGCAAATGATTATGATTGATACTAAAACTGTATAAGGAGATATTGAAAAATGGAAGAATGAAGGATGGAACTTTAACTTAACTATGGAAATATGAACAACAAAATAGATGGAAAATACGTCTTTGAATATTATAGCAATATGAAAGGGGGGGAGTTAAAATAGTGATAGAAAATAGTGGGGGGGAATAATAATTATATATTAATATGTTAAGAGATACAAAAGGACAGAAAGATGGTTCAGAAAGGAAAGGTGTTAATAAAAGAGATGTATAAATAATATGAAACAATGGAAATGAAATGTAATATTTAGGAATAATAAGTCTATGTATGTCTAATGAAATGTATGTTACCCTACCACACCATTCACGCATTGATATGTATAAAGAATATAAAAAATAAAAAAATGATTGGAAAAAACAACAACCATTGCAATCCAATGGTGTAGATTGCAGAGATTCCCCAAGTATTTGTGCATAATTGATGCTGAGTTTTACATTTAATGTTGATAAAGTGAGTTTATCCCATACATGCCATTGCAAAAATCTTAATGATGGATATTAATGTGTGTGTAGGTTCTGCAGTGCCAAATGAGAATGCAGCAGACAATTTTTACCAAACCAATGATGACACACTCCATTGGATTATTCAGCAGTCCCAACTAAATCTGACTGAAATGCAACATGTCTCATGGGCCCCAACAGTAATTACAGATTCCAATAATCTTATAGGTAAGTCTAAACATGGGCTTTAAACAATGAATCACAAAATTATGGAAGTGGATGGGATCTCCCTTCTTAGTACCGGATGCAGTAAAGTATCTCTGACAGGTGTCTCTCCAGCCTCTGGATGAAGACCTATCATGAAGGGGAACTCATCCAGTCATGTACCAACCTATTCTAGTGGCTGATAGTTCAATTAGGAAATTCCTCCTAATAGTCTAACTTTAACCATGTTTCTTCTAATTTTACTTGTTAGTTCTAGTCAAAACTTCTAGTCAGTCTAGTACTCTGGAATAACAGAAAATAAATCCTGCCTCTTCCAGATGTTAATCTTCAGATGTCGAAGACTTGTATCATATTAAGTATTTTTTCTTGAGTTGTAAACTCTCCCATGTTCTTTAATAATTTCTGTTTGCTCACTCACTGAAATGTTTCTCGGGCCTATCTTTTAAACTCTTGATTTCTGGGCTGTCTTTTTGACTCCATTAAATTAGGCATGTAATGCCTTTATGCCAGGTTTGTATCCAAAAGAAACAAAGGGAGTCCTATGGAGAAGACCAATGGCTGGAGAATATATATTAAGAGGGGCTACCTACAAAGCTTTTTTTAATCATCTTTTTTCCTATCTTATAATGGCTGTAGGTTCTTTCTGCTAATTACCTTGTTTTATTTTTCTAAATACAGCAGGAAATGCTATTACGTATGAGCAAAGAAGTTCCTGTGAAGCCCCTCAGGTCACCCAAAATGGCTGCTCACCCATAGGGAATGGAGTAGCAGTTGAACATGTGGCAAGTGACTGTTACCAAGAAGGACCCCACTGGCCACCTGCAAATCCAACAAAAGAGATTTCCCAGTCAACCATTGCTTTTTCACACGTGCAACAAAATTTTCCTGGTGCAAATGAATTCAATCAGTTAGGTGAGTAAAGTATTCTGCAGCATACTTGGGTGAATTCGGCCCAAATGGAGGCCAAAACGTTCCTTAAATTGCATCACTGCAGTGGCTTAAATTCCTATTGACACTATCAAAAGATAGCCCCTCTCTTCCTAGTTCCATTTGCCCAGACTTTGCAAACTTATTAAATGTGTGAGAGGACTGAAAAAATCCAGGCTAATTGCTTGTTGAACAGAAAGTGAGAGCTTAATTGGCTGTCTCCTGACTCCCAATTAAACATTTCATACTTGGAGAGGAAACCTATCCTTCTTAGGAAACTAGTTAGAGAAAATACAAACAAAGGGCAGAGGAACATTGTTAGTGAGTTGTTCAATAAGGCAGTGCAGAGAATTGCTGTTGTCACTGGAGACACAGAGAAATGTGTTCAAAATGTGATAGGGATAAGGCAATATTACACAATTTTCCTCACTTTCCTCTTATTTTATTCATTAAGACTGAAATAAGTGGTTTGGCTAAACCAAGCCTTATAAGGATTTTCACCAGTTTATTTCACTTTTCACCAGCTTCATAACCTCTTTGAATTCTTAGCAGGCATTTCCCCACCTTGATAGCTTGATATATGGTCAAAGATAAAACTACCAAACATTTGCATTTATTTCCAAAATCATTGTAAGTAAGCAAATCTGTGTACAATATCATATATTCCTAACATATGTGTTCATAACGTGTGTATTTGCCCAACCCCTCCTCTTCTTACTTATTGACCACTATGGATCTGTTTACATTATACCGGTTGTACTTCAAATATTTCTCCCAGTCTTGCCCAATGGTTCATAAATTCTAAATGGATTCACTTGCATAATCCATCTTAGGTTTATCAGCCAGCATTGTACTGGATAAAAATGAACAGTACACAGTCCATATGCATCAGCTGCTAAAACTATCTAACCCATGTTGCCATTGTAGGGCTTTTAATTTCTAGCCAATGCCTCCATTGTTTAGCTTCCTTTCCCCCAAACTCTCTCTGATCATGACATGCCTCCCTCGTATTCCCCCAATAAAATAAAGGTTTTTGTGTTCATTGAGCAAGAAGTAGACACACGTAAAAGTGACTCAATGGCCAAAATATAATGCTTGTGACTTTTGATTTGAGAATTGTTCTTTCTCCTCCGTCTTAGAAGAAGCTATCTGCAATACTAGCTGTTTCGTTGATAACATTTATCTGAGTGAAGAGCCTCGGGATAATGGAATGAGAAATAATGAAATGAGGAATGACTATCCGCTTACAGCAAACCCGGAAGTTATGATGGAACAGAGTACATTTGTACCTTCAGCTACTCTCCCAACAGATGAACCAACTATCAATAATGTTCCTTCTCAGGACCCTCTAGGTCAGTGGCACCCAACCTTTTGGGCACCAGGGACCAGTTCCATGGAGAGAGGTTTTTACATAGACTGGAGGGGGCGTGGTTTTGTGTGCTGCCTACATCCGTGGATGGGGCTTTGCTTGTTTGCAAGGCCAGGTTTTTGGCGTGCCACGGACTGGTACAGATCCAGGGACTGGGGGTTGGGGATTCCTTTCTAGGCCAGTAAAAGAATTTTCTGTGGGCTCACGAAGGCAACGAATAAAAATATCTGAGCAGCAATAGCTAACAAAAAATATACCTTTTATTTGGAAAGTAGGGAGTAGTTCCTTCTCAGACTCCTTTTTCTGTCTTCTTTGTTTTCTGCTAATACTTAGTCATTATGCAAGACTTTGCAGACAAAAGGATACTGAGTCTGCTTTCACTACACTGTGTACTCTTGTGTTTTGCAGAAACTGCTGCATTTAACATAAAAGTGTCTATCTACTATCACAACAAGATAGTGCGTGACGAAGCAGAAGTAAATAGCTGCCTGCTCACCTACAACCAGGAGAACTGCCACCAATCACACAGTGCACAGGTCATACAGTTTCCAAATCCAGACATGCTGACGGATCAGAAGCGAGTTGAAAAGACCTTGTTTGTCCTAGAGACTGCACGTTTATTATTATATCAGAAAAACGGGAGGATCTGGGCCAAGCGACTTGGAATGTGTCAGGTCTTCCATGCATTCTCCAAGGAGCTGGACAATCGTTCTCAGGACCCTCCATGTAAATTACTGCCAAGGAATGTTGAAACTGAAATCTTCAACTATGAACAGTTCTATCAAGGTGAGGATCTAGAAATGAGGCAAAGAGTTTTATTCATTGATTCTGTGCAGTCTTGAGTGTTCAGATCAGGTGCTGTGACATCCGGGTTGAAATAATTAAAAGGAAGCTAATTGCAGGCAGTCCCCTCTTACAGCCATTTGTTTAATGACTGTTGGAAGTTACAGTGGCACTGAAAAAATTACCTTACAGCTGGTCCTTGAATTTATGACTGCAGCATCCCCATGTCCCATGATCAAAATTTGGGCGCTTGGCAACTGACAGTTGCAGCATCCTGGGGTCAGGCGATTGCTATTGGTGACTTTCCCTGGGGGGTTCCAAATTAAAGGGGGATGTTACATTTGCCTAGTGATTGCAGCAAAAAAGATAGCAAAATCACTCGGTTAACAATCGCGTTGCTTAGTGACAGAAATTCCAGCCCCGTTTGTGCTTCTAAATTGAGGACTAATTGTAAAATCTTTCCCTGCCATCTTTTGTTTAATACTGTTACAGCTACGCTATCACTGTTTTATCTCTTTAAAAACTGTTATCTTGGAAGACTCAGTGAAGACCTCTAAGGATAGAAGCCAAGGTGCCAAACAGCTTCTTCTCAAAGACTGCACTGGCTGGCATTTTCATGGGGTTCCACCACAAAACCGCACTCAACTAAACCGCGTCTGACTAAACCGTGTAGCTGACGTCATCAACAGGGTGACAACAGCGTGCAGACAGAATCCTAAACCTAAAATTAACCCCTAAACCTAACCCCCCTAAACCTAATCCTAAACCTAACCCTAAACCTAACCCTAAACCTAATCCTAACCCTTAACCTAACCCTAACCCTAACCCTTAACCTAACCCTAAACCTAACCCTTACCTTAAGTTGAATCGGCTTGCTTTCAAAGCGCTATTTAAAGCGCTCTTCTTTCTCCGCGCTGGCTGTTGTCGCCCGGTTGATGACGTCAGCGATGCGGTTTAATCGGGCACGGCTTAGTCGAGCGTGGTTTTGACGGGTCACGTTTTCAGGGAAGGTCTGTAGCAGTTATCATAGCAGCAGGACAGATGATTGGAAGAAGCTTTACTCCAGTGATCATGATGCAGCTGAACTCAGGCAGGGGCAGCAAATGTGCAGCTATGCAAGTCTACTCAACGTAGTTTGGCAAAAGCTCTCCAGGATTTCGTTCAGGCATTTTTTTCACGCCTAATTTGTAGATGACAGCAATTGAATGCAACATTTTATATGAAATGTACTTGATCTGGCCCTAGTTACCATCTTATAGTTCAAGAAAAATGGAACGTCTTTTAGGCTTTGTAAATAAATAGAATCTGGCATCGTACAACATGCTAAACTATAATGAATTGGCTGGTTTTGGCTTAAATGATGCCAGACTGAAATATTAAATTGATATTTGCATAGCTATTATCCTTTGGTATAGAGGTGTTATATGGGGAAATTGTTTCCTTGCATTCTTTCCTGCTCTGCTAAAATATGTTTGTATCTGGGAGAAATGCTTGAAATATGGATTGGGCCAGAAGATTTTATAGTGGCATCTTGAGAGGTCAGAAGGTCCCAATAACCTGTTATCACATTCTGGAAGTCTTGGTTAATGGGTTATTGATGATCAATCGATTCTAGGTTTCTTCTTACTGACGCAAAATAACCTTAGATTTTATTGTATTTATTTGCCCTGTTTTTCTGTTTATCAATCCATATATTGGTTTAAATAGCTATGAATCCTGGATTTTTCTCTTTAATAGAACTGGTTGAGTTCCGTGATGGTCAAAGACGCTCGTCTCCTGACTATACCATTTATCTGTGCTTTGGACAGCGGTTTACTGCTTCCAAACCCAAGGAGTCCAAGCTGATCTTGGTGAAGGTAAGGATATCGGTGTCAGGAAACTTACTGAAGATTGTTCAAGGTGATTTCAAAGGGATCACAGTAGTGGACCTCAGTCTGTTGCCACCCCAGCATGATTTCCTCTTGATGCCTGGATGGAAGGAAAGCTTAGCCAAGTGGTTGTGTGGATGAGCCCTAAGAACTAAAACTTTGCAGTGTTTGAGACTCTGTCTCCAAAAGCTGCTTTGGAGGGTGCAAGATCACAAATACAGTCCCCTCCAGACCAGATTTCTTCAGCCAGAAAGTCCAGCTTCATTCAGATCTGAGCTTGCTACAGCTGCATGTCTGGATTTTGAACATCAAGCATTACAGACTATAGAGTATGGCACAGTCACCTTCCAGTTGGATTTGCAAGATTGCTCCGGGGGCAGAAGGTATACCAGGTAAAGAAGGGAAATCTTGCCATGAGGGATTCAGTTCAGAAACCCAACATATTAAAATGTGAGGTTGTCTATATTTTCAGGTTTCAGGAGACACTCAATTTACCTACATCAAACCTCACTCTTTCTTCTTTCCTGTTCCTGTTTTTTTCCCTAAAAATCTTGGGGTGCCACCCTTTTGACCCTTCCATTCAATGCATACCAGATTGTTCTCTGGGGGGAAGAGGGAGCTTTCTATAATATTGATCACGGGCAGGTTTATTTAATAGGGAAATATTCATTAAGCGCCCTGTAAATATTTCATATCTCTGTCAATATTTTGTACAGGTTGTTTATCTTTATTACAATCTTTGACCAGCCTTTACCATAAAAGAGTGCCATCCAAAGAGAAATTGCTTAATACAGCAATGAGTTATTGGGGAAGAGAAAAATATTAATAGGGCAATAAACAGCATATCTACTTAAAATTTTTGCACAGGTGTATAACATGGTGAAAATATTTTGCCGCCCAATCAGTGAGTGTAGGGTTAGCATCCTTTAAACGATAATAAATATAAAATGTATTTGTGTAGCCCTAGTATTTGGAAATGATTAGAGCAATTAAAGAGTGTCTTGGGGCATCATAGGGCACCTTATGAGATGGGTGCGAGTTTTCTTCCTCCCTGGATCCACAGGAGCAAAGTCTCTCTGAATAGGAAGCCCTTTGAAATCTTCCCTTTAGTAGTATATGTTTCGTTGTTACAGCAATACCAGTTACATATAACCTGGCTTTCCCTAAAGCCACCGGATTCTGCTTAGGAAAATAAGGCTAGTCTCTTTTAATCCCTTTATTCCCTTTCCACAAAGTTCTGCCCTCTGCAAGGTCTCAATCACTAGGTGGATGCCTGCTTGTTTAGCCCATGCTGGAAGGTCGCAGCTGCTGCTACCCTGTGGATATTTCTGCCCCTTCACAGCAATAAGCCACCGTGAGCATCTTCATCAATATTGTGGCATTTGCAGAGCAGGAATATGGTCCTTGGTCTCTTTCTTAATTCCCACCACCTTACAGGACTAGCTAAGAACATTTAGGTCTGGCTGCCGGAGTGAGTGGGAGAGACAACCCAAGTAAGGCTACCTTCCCTGTTCTTCCAATCACACTTGCTGATGAGCATTTTTTTGTTTAGTTGTGCATCACTCATTTCTGTATTTGTCCTTTGTGGAAGTAGAGATTATTCAACTGTATTTATGTAGTCATTCATTCTGGAGCATGTAAGCTGTTGTCTTGCATTCTTGGACTCTCCACTCTTTCGCCTTAATCCCAGAATATCTAACGTTAATCTGTTGCTAATTGGGAAAACTGATCTTTTTTTTCCTGAGCTCTCCCATTTCTAAGCAAGAAAGCCACAGTCAATGTGAAACCATTTGTTTGCTTTTTGCAATTCTCCTAAATTAGAGAGTCAGTCTCATCCCTAATCGCCTTTTTTTTAGTGAAATGTATCTTTGCACAAGCTAATAATGTTTATTGTCTTCTGTGTATCTTACAGCTGGTTCCAAATTTTTGTAAAAATTCGCATGAATTCGTGCAGAGGGAAGGCTGCTCATCCCTGAACAGCGAAAGTCTGAGCCTCCAAATCTCCAACAGCCTTTTTGATATGATAGAACAGCTTTCTACTATATTCATGCAGACTGAGACAGCGTATTGAGTGTTTTGTTTTGTGTGCCAATTAATAGGTTTTGCAGAGGGTGAGGCTGGTTCTCTCCATTTGTTTCACAGGCCGAAGTACTACAATCTCTACATTGCATCTCAGCCTTGTTATTAGGGCAGATGATCTTCTAATTGGACTATTATTTATTGAGATAATCACACCCCGGAGATACAGATACTCTGCCCTGTGAAATTCTTTCCAAGAACCTATTGGAATATATATCTTGCTATGGGGCATTATGACAAGGATTCTTCTTTGCAGTAATAATCGTGGTACAAAGTTGAGGAAATTCTTTTCAAGAACATATTTTTATGTGATAATAATTTCCAGATGCTACGGGAATGAATTTAGTTTCTGGAATGCACTTTTTACCTCCTATGTTTTGTAAGTGAAAAGACATTAAATATACATTCTAACCTGAAACTCAGCAGAAACTTCCATGTTTCTCCAAACAAGACTATTCTCAAATGCTATGGGACAGTGTTAGAAGCAAGGTTTTGTATTTTCGGTCCTAAAAAGAAAGGGACAAACTTACAAAGGACTTCTGTTCCTCTGTAAGAATTGAGTTTATTGTCCACACAGATGTTGAAGTTTGTAAATATTTGAAAAGAAAAAAGAAAACGTCCCTAGTCGGCTGGAAAGGAGATGGGAGAGAGATTTAATTTCAGACTTGCAAGATTGAAGTCAGCCTTTCAAGATAGATCAGATAGGAAAGATGAGCTGTATGTCTATGGAAATTCTCAGTCATCCAGGTCATGGTTGCCCAAGAGGTGCTTTTTCAAGAGGCAACTGGACTTTCTGTTTTTTCTTTGAAGACGTTTTGCTTCTCAAAGTTGGATGAGAATTGAAACATCTTCAAAGAAAAACCAGAAAATCCAGTTGCCTCTTAAAAAAAAGCACCTCTAGGGTGACCCAGTGAACTTATTTACTTCATTGCAAAGCTACATTAATAGAATTTCGCAACTCTGAAATTACATTTCTTTACTATCTTTTTTAGAGCCCAAGAAACGGGCTCTCTTCTGAGGCTGCCCTGCGACATTCCTAGGTGGATTCTGATCGTTCCCTTGGGATGTGTCTCTGTGCCTTATCTCCCAAGATAATTCCCAAAATCACTCCCAAGATCATTCCCATCCGTACAGGACCCTGTTCTCTAGCCTAATTCATGTTCAACACCCCCACAAAAAAGGTAGAGGAGAAAAATTGCATTTTGATTGCAGAGTTTTGGAGGAGACAGGGGACAATCAGACTAGTGGATATATCTAGCTAGTAGGCTGCCTATCCCCAGTTCAGAGGTGGTATTCAGCCGGTTCGGACTGGTTCTGGCGAAACGGTGGTGGAGTGATTCACCGAGGGATACTTGCCCCCTGGTGCTTCACTGCATGGGACAATTAAATGTGCCTTGAATAATTTCAAAGCAACTTCTCTGTGTGAAATCAAGTACCATATATGCACCCCATTAATAGAAATGAACTTGGTGGGTAAGGGTGACCACGTTTGCCTTCACCTGCAGCTGGAGTAGAACAAGATAAACAATTATTATCGTAACAAGTAGTTACAGGCATACTATCCACAAAATTCCAAGAAACATTTAGCAAAAACCTATGAAGATAATAAGAGTATGAAATATTAAGATTTCTTATTTTGTACCACTGCTGAATTACTTTATACGTATTAGAATTTGTTAATGCTATTTAGTATTTACTATGTGTAGAATTGAAACCATGGTGCATTTTTATAATATATATATATAAGATGCGGTTCTGGAAGAATTCCCAGTGCATAAGAAATTGGAGTTTTTGTTTGTTTTATAGTGATGCAATGGTGAATGAATACCAAAATACATCCTCTGTTGCACACTGCACCCATCTCTTTTCTCTTTCAACAGCTCCATGCATGTCACCCAAATCTGTTCAGGCAGGTAGGCAGGCAGGCATGGAGGAAGGCTGCAGAGGAGAATTGAAATCCATTTGCCAACAGTCTCTGTTCCTCAGGCAGATGGATGGTTGGACATCCCAGGACCAAATCCCACCTGGTTTCATTGCTCAGATGATAACCCAATGCCTTTCTTTCTCTGCTTAGCATGATTGGCTACAAATTGGGTAATTTAAGAGGAGGGGATCTAATACAGGTAGTCCTCGACTTACAACCATTTGTTTAGTGACCGTTTTAAGTTACAATGGCACTGAAAAAAGTGACCTTATGACCGTTTTTCACACTTGCAACTATTGCAGCATCCCCATGACCATGCAATCAAAATTCAGGCGCTTGGCAACTGGTATGTATTTATGACAGTCTCACTGTCCCAGAGTAACATGATCCCCATTTGTAACCTTCCTAGATGGCTTCCGACAAGCAAAGTCAATGGGGGAAGCCAGATTCTCATAAGGACCACACAATTCGCTTAATAACTGGCAAAAAAAGATCGTAAAATGGGGCGCACTTAACTCCCTTGCTTAGCAGTAGAAATGTTGGGTTTGATTGTCATAAGTCAAGGACTACCTGTATTTAAACCATCAGAAGCAGCATCATGTCCATATGCAAGCAGGTCAGAGGAAATGGAGAAACTTGTAAATATCTCTTATCCTTCCAAGATCCAAGGCTGGAAAGAGCCAGGATGGGGTTGATGGTAGTGGATGGTCAGTTAAGTAAGGGTAGTCTGTCTCAAAAGCAAAACCTGCCCTTTTTAGTAAGAGACCTACAAGTCAGATTGCATTCAGCTTTGGTACAGTTTTCCTTGTTTAAGAAAACAGAAGCTTAAATGTTCGTTTTTTTTTTTAAATCAGTGCTTTCAGGCCACGAAGAGCTATAAGCATAGAGTATATTTTCCAGTTGCTGAATGATTGGGAGGGGGGCGAGGGGCAGCAGCAGCAGCAGGGGACACAGGACAGGGGGTCGCAGTGGTGGAAGCAGCCCTCCACCACAGTCCCAGGTTCTTATGTGGCCCCTTGGGAAAATTAATTGCCCAGCCCTGCATTGCAGGAAGATGAACTCTAGTCCCCAGTATTGTCTGTTGCATCTAAAGTCCATTTTAAGTGGAGGCTTGTTAAACTGATATTGTAAAACCCATGGGCCACACGGCCCACTATTGTGCCATGTGCCAATTGGAACCAGGCCACGGAAGCAGCACGAGCAATGAGCGAGGGTGTGCACACGCGCTCCATTTGCATAAATGGCATGCAAGCACTTGCACAAATGAAGCTGCAAATGCACACTTGCCAGCCTCTCCGGTGCCTCCCACCCAAAGGCCCACAGAGCCAGAAAATTTGGGGAACTCTGGTGTACGAGTATTGGAAGTTTATTTTCTACTGTTTGCTAGATAATAATACTTTAAAGCAGGGTAGTGGGGACCTGGGTCTGGTTATAGCTGAAGTTTAGCTCCCGTTATCCCTCATTCCGCCAAGGTGTCTAGGGCTGTGTTTATAACACCTCTTGTAATAAAATATCCAGGAACTACTCATATCTTCTATGTACAACTACTATTATCAAAGCCTTATGAAGTAGCTTCTCTGTGGCCAAATTGTGTTACGCTGTATGCAAAATTAGGCAGACTTTAACTTGCCCACTCATAATCCACCTCCAATCGTAATATATTATTTTGTCTGCCATTTATATTTATTTATTATTGTTGTTTTTAATGCCAGTCTGTGACCATAATCAAAATTGATTGTCTTAAGACTCCTGGGAACGCTTGCAATAGTTGCAGGGCTCCCAAAGGCTAATCTTCAGCAAACCTGACCTAGCCTTGCTCCATTAACTCCAACTGATTATCTATAAAAGAAGATTGGCTCACTCAGACAAAATACCTACATTGTGATACACTGATCGGACTTCTAGGGAAGCTGCTTTGAATCCTTTATTGGTTTCACAGTTTGACTTTTGTAATGGCTGTGAGTTTTATTGTACATTTCCCCCCCAATTTTTTTTTTCTTCTGTTAGTCACTATTTCTAGACATGAAGCCACTTACTGTGCTTTTGGATCTCAAGAATATGTTTGGACTATGAATGCCTGAAAATCTTACTTGTACTGAACTGAATTAAAGGTAGTTCTCGACTTACTGCATTTCGTTTAATGCCCATTCAAAGTTACAACGGCACTGAAAAAAGTAACGTGACCATCTTTCACACTTACAACTGTTGAAGCATCCCTGTGGTCATGTGATCAAAATTCAGATGCTTGGCAACCGGTTCAGATTTATGACGGTTGCAGTGTCCTGGGGTCATGTGATCCCCGTTTGCAACTTTCTGACGAGCAAAGTCAACAGGGATGTCAGATTCGCTGAACAACCATGTTACAAATTTAACAACTGCAATGATTCGCTTAAGGACTGTAGCTAGAAAGATCGTAAATTGGAGCAAAATTCACTTAACGAACGAACGACAAAAATTTTGGGTTCAATTGTGGTCGTAAGTAGAGGACTACCTGCATGTTGTAACGTTGAAATTTAATATTAAGTCTTAATATTTTTTGTTTGTGTTTCCCACAGAAATATTTATTTCATAAAATGTGAAAAGTAATGAGAACTTGTAATGAGAAATCAAGTCTTTCTGTAACTTGTGTAAGCTCGTTAAAGTACAACTTCTGTCGATAATACCGTACGGAAATAAATTGACATTGCATTAAATCTAAGAAGTATGTCTTTTTTTTATTTGAAATGATCCTTGAAATAACATTGACAGAAATGATGTTGCCTAGTGATTTATCCTTTGTGGTTGTTGTCATTTATCCAAGATGTTCTACAACAAAAAATACCAGGAAATGAATTATAGATTTTGTTTAACAGATTAAACAGATTTAAAGCCAAGTATTACAATAGCAATAGCAGTTAGACTTATATACCGCTTCATAGGGCTTTCAGCCCTCTCTAAGCGGTTTACAGAGTCAGCATATCGCCCCCACAGTCTGGGTCCTCATTTCACTCACCTCGGAAGGATGGAAGGCTGAGTCAACCTTGAGCCGGTGAGATTTGAACCGCTGAACTGCAGATAACAGTCAGCTGAAGTGGCCTGCAGTACTGCACTCTAACCACTGCGCCACCTCGGCTCTTCTAGAATGATAGAATAAAGTTCTCTATTGCTTTTGAGGAAATAAGAAGCCCCAATGTGGAACCTCTTAACAAGAACGGTTTACAAATCTTTTGCAACTTTTTAAAGTAGCGCAAAGAGTTATTTGCGCTCATGCATCGTCCAAAGCAGCTTTTGGAGATCCAGTCTCAAATCCTGCAGAATTTTAGTTTTTACAGCGCATCCACACATCCATTTTACCATACATTGTTTCTACCCTGGGTGGTAGGAGAAAATCATGTTGGCAAAAATCATAATTTGTCCACATCTTGGTATTAATGTATCACTGGAATAGGGCCATGCCCGGCTGCTACGTATACAACTTCACATGTCCCTGTAAGAACAATAATTGGCAATTTTCCCTGGTTCAACATCATCAGCCAGGGTGAAGCCATCACCAATTGCCATGTGGAATGTGTGCCAGGATGATGGTTTAAGATCTCAGCACATTGCATATATGATCTTGGAGCAAGAGTTCAAGGAACAGGATTCACTAATGTTCAGCTATGGGGGTGTACATAATAGATACACATAATTTCTCCCAAAACCTTACGGACTGGTCAATTAACCACTGTCATCTCTCTATCAGATGAGAGGTTCTCTTCTGTTTTCCCAGAGAAATCTTTATGTATCTTATTTTTCAGAGTAGAAGACACACCGGAGTAGAAGATGCACAAAGGTTTTGAAGAGGAAAATTTTTTTAAAAAGTTTTTGCACTCTGCAAACTTCCCAAAAATGGCCCGTTTTTCACGAAAATGGGCCTGTTTTTTTTCTCAAAAAAGGGGCATGAATAGCCCTTAGGAGGCTTGTAGAGTGCTCCTGTGGGGTGGGGGGTAAAAACGAGCAAAAAACGGCCCGTTTTACATCAAAAAAGGCATGGATAGCCTTTATTTAGGAAGCTTATAGAGTGCTGCTGGGGGCTGGGGGGGCAAAAAACGGGCTGTTTTTCGCTCATTTCTGCCCTTCCCAGCCCACAGGTGCTCTTTGAAAGCCTTCTAAAAGCTATGCATGGCCATTTTGTTGAAGGAGCGGAGTTTTAGGAGGCAAAAAAATGCTGTGTTCAGTGTATAAGACGCACCCAGATTTTCTTTTCTTTTTTTTAGGTAAAAAAGTGTGTCTTATAGTCTAAAAAATACGGTAGTTCCAGGCTGTTACTCCTTGAACCTTCCCCTTACTTGATGTCCCTCCAGGTATGTTGGGCTAGAATTCATAATTCCAAACTAGTTTAAGGAAGGCTGCTTTAGACTGCCACTTTAACAAACCTGTCTTTCCACATGGACAGTGCTGGTTCCAAAGGTAGCATTCCCATAGCTGGTGATATAATATTGGCTTGGAACCTCGGTTCTGCTTGGTTTGTTTGGAACTGTGAAAAAAATGAAATGCTTAGTAATATTAGGCCTTTGCAATAATGTTGTGGCATCCTAGGGCAGTCACATGTGGCAGGCTGCCCCCCTATCATCCAAGTTTATGGTGAACTCAAGAGAAGTATCAAGTCACTAGGCTATGCATAGAAAATAAAAGGCAGCGACTCTCTTTCCCATTATCCAGTTCAGATAACCTTACCTTGGCAAGATCATTAGCTCGGTCTCCTAAGAGTTTTTAGTGTGAAGTGCAATCTCCAACATTGGAATAATGCAAGATTATTCTGTTTTAACCCCCCAAATCCAATGGGCTATAGCCCAGTGGTGGGCTGCTGCAAGTTCGGATCAGTTGGAGCGAACCAGTAGTTCTGGTGAGTAGTTGGCCCCGCCCACTTGCCCCTGCCCTATCCTGTCCTATATTTCTGTGTTTTTCAGCTCAGCTGATTCGCGAGGCACAGCGGATCGCTGCACCACAGCTGTTTTACTCACCAGCACTGCAGCCAAAGGTGCGTTTTAGGGCTTAAAATGGGCAGTTTTTGAATGCTAAGCGTGCATTAGGCAAGCAAGTGCCTGAAGTGTGAGTGCGCATAGCCCATGCCTTTTATATGAAAACACAAAAAAGAGATTAAAATGTAAATACAAAAGATAGCTCTCCATTCAATAAAAAGTCAGGTCCCACAATGTGTGTGGGGGGTGCATGTGCAGGGGACACTCACATTGCATTTTGGGGGTTTGTGCAGATGCATGCACGCCCCTTCAACCCCTGGGCCTGGAAAGCCGCCTGCACCAACCTGGAAGCCAAAAATGGGGGGGGGAGGCGGGGTGTATATGCAGTGTGTGTGTGCATGGATGGGGAGGGGCGCTCACATTGCAATTTGGGGTTGGGTACTCCGCACCAAAAAGGTTAGCCATCACTGCTGTAAAGGATACTTGTGTGAAAAACGATCACGTCACTTTTTTTTAGTGCTGTCACTTCGAACGGTCACTAAACGAACTGTTGTAAGTGGAAAGATCAAGTTTAATCTAAGACAGTTGCAGGGCACTCGTTTGGGGAAGGTCAGACAGCTGGAAAGCCTCGAACTTTCTCTTCTTACGCAAACTGCTTTAAACAAAGCAATTCTAACTGCAGTTTCGCTTCCCGGAAAAAAAAATTGTAGTTGTACAATTGTACAGTTGTACAATTGTAATTGTAGAAGCCAAAAATGGGTGTGGGGGGAGGCGGGGTGCATATGTTGCAGAAAATGAGACAAGACCAGCTCTTTGTCAAAGGGAAAGGTTTATTTGCGCAAAGGTTCAGGACCAAAACCTGAACCCCGAATGGCAGTTTTGTACAGTCTTTTATACTCTTTGACAACTTATCGATCATCCCCAAATACCTGGCCTTCCTGTGTCACGTAGACCCCTTTCCTGTGTCATGTAGGCCTCTACACAATCTCCCAAAACAGAGACATGACATTCATTACTCATTTACCTCCCCACAGGGGGTATTGGTACAAATATCCTGTTTCATTTGTTTTAGTTAGGGGAAGCAAACAGAACAACTAATCTTAAGGGTAATCATTCCTTTATCCCATTCCACATGGTAAAGAAACTTTTAATACCCAAAGAACCTGTCTAGTTGTCAAATTCTCTTTTATTCCCCCCATTGAAACTCTTCCGCCTTTTAGGAGGAGTTTCACAATGTTATGTACCCGTTATTCTCTCATATTCCCACATTGCCATCACCTGTGTCACTGCCTCGCTTTTTGCTAATAATGATAGGCTGTTAGTTATCGTTTTTATGAAGATGGGGAGAATGCATAGGATGATGATACCACCTGTGGCGATTAAACCTATTAGAGCCACTATAGCTTGCAGACCAGGCAGTTTAGGGAACCATCCACTAAAAGATCTCTTTAAAGTTATATCCACTCCATTTCTGGTCAGCATTATGAGTGAGTTGTCTCATTTCAGTGGTCAATTGTTTAATGACTTTTCCTGTTTCATCCATTTGTAAACAACAATTAGAAAGGTTAAATTTTCCACACACACCTCCCTCCTTAGCCAGGATATAATCCAGGGCCAATCTATTTGGTATACAGCTATCCTGAGTTTGTCCGTGGCTCCAGATAATATGTTTAGGGCCTTATCTAACCTTTTACCAGCCAGATCCAACACCGTTTGTAATCGGATAATTCAGTTTAACATATAGATAGGTGTCCGGTATCCATATGACCCATCCTCTGCCCAAGTAACTCACCCATAGGTACAGACTATTCTTTCCGAGTCCAAACATCAGTCTTTTCATACGCGTTCAACACTTTACAGGGGAAATTGGAAAATGCTGCTTCCATGTCCCTTCTATGCCTTTGCAGGCCTACCGGGTCATAAACAGGGACTCCCAGTACCTGCCTGGACTGGATGGGTAATAGGAAGAAGGAGGGCTTGATCCATCCAAGAACACAGGATCCTGACCAATTCCTTGATAATCTCTCATATGCAAGGTTGCCACCTATCCAATACATATTATCTGGGGCAATCCACACTTCTGATTTACTACCCAGATAATGAAGTATGGTGGTATCAAAGTTTTCAGGCTCTGTTCCATTATTGGATGACGTCTAGAATTTATATTCCTAGTCCCAGAGCCCTAAACATATGAGGTCTCCCACCCTTACATTCTTGTTTCTTGTAAAACAGTTCCTTCCCACTAAGTTGGTTGACAGAGTCCAGATAATCTAAACATATTATTGAATATCTGTGGGATAGCTTCCAAGACTTCCCATGGCCACTGTTCTCCCATTTTCGTACCACCGCACATAAAACAGGTTTTTTTTCTTTCGTAAGAGTTTTCTCTTTTTCAGCCAATTGTACAAACAGATTTTCAACTCTCATGGGGAATTCAGGCAATTCTAATGTTTCAAATTCCCGATATTATAACTAAATATACTTCTATGTATTTGTTTTAGTTTTTTTTTTTTCAATTCTAGCCAACCCTATGGATCTTTTCCTTTTCTATCTATTCCAATTCCAAATTCTTTATATTGTGGTTCATTTTCCAGTGATGAATTGGTGTATAAACACCTTATACCCAACACACAAAACACAATCAATACAATGAGAAGAACAACAACAATATCCACAAGTACAATTACAAAACCAAGACATCCGGGAGGGCACGCAATGGAATTTGTTCAATCATAGTTTTCTGCAATTGAGGGAAGAGCATAGGCAACCACTCTGCTCTTCATAACACAAAAATTAGTCCGAGTGCAAATATTTCCCTTCCTATCGGTAGCATGATTGTCCACCAGTCCATTAAGTCCATTGAAACTTCAGCTTCAGTGGGTCTCCTTGGTGAGACTCCACCTTCCATTCCTTTAGGGCTGGCACAGGCTCTCTCATTCAGAGGTAATGAGTTCCTTTGTCAGTAGTTTGAAATGCAGTCTCAGTAGTTTGCAGGACAATTAAAGGTCCTTCCCAACTTGGAGTTTGTTTTCCATCTCTCCAGGTCTTCATCAGCACCCACTGTCCTGCTTTTAACTGGTGCACTGCAAAGTTCAAGGGTGGCATTTTGCACATGAATGCCTTTCTGTCTTAAGAGAGAAAAACATCTGGACAGTTCCTGTACATATTTTCTAAACATTTTGTCTTTTACTTCAATGTTTGGTAGACCTTCCCTCCCCATATTTGGTATTCCAAATAACATCTTAAATGGTGATATTCCCACTTCTTTTCTCTGGGTACAATATGTTCCAACAAAATTCTAACAATAGTATTTGCATTTGCATTTCCCCCAATTGAGTCAAATGATCCACAATAACCAACAAACATTTCATCCTTCCCATCCTATTCTTCATCCTCATCCATCAGTCAATATACTTGCTGTTCCCTCTCTCTTTCTATTTTCTTTTGTGGACAGTTTCTAGAAAAATGTCCGTCCTTTTCACATCTAAAACACCGAGTCCTTCCACTTTGTCCTGCCCACATTCCTCTTCCCCTGCCTTGCCACCTTCCTTTCCATTATCCTCAATTTCCAAATCCCTTCTCTTTCTTTTCTGGTCTCCTAACCTCTTATCCATCATTACTCCTACAACTGACAACATCATTTTCTTATCCTCTCTTCTATCTTGCCATCTCTATTCACATCTACTTTCTGAGCTTCTGTCACAATTTCCATTCCACATTTCCCATCTTTTAGATTTGTTTTTTTCTAAAAGGGGCAACAACTTGTGTCTTGAATAAATATCTTAAATAAGATCATTTGTTTTAGGTGAGTTTTGCTGGTTGGATTAGACAAATTAACTCTCCCACCGCAATTCCAGTGTTAATTATTAACTAATATTTTGAGTGTAAAGGGCCTGAAATATAATTTTCAGATGTCTGCTCTGCTGTCTCATTTATGGAGGACTGACACTGAAGGACGCATAAGAATTTTAGGAACAATGTGCTTGTTATTTCAAGTCATGGATCTCCACAAAATTGTACATTCAACATAGTATTGAGGTAGTTAAAAGTATGGAGAATTGTATGAGCAGTATTGCAATTTGAAATCAGTATCATTCCTCTTCTGATGTATTTTGCAGTCCTTCATCCCCACATAAAGTGAAATTGTGAGAAATGACATCATGTAAAAAGATACCTCAGACCCTCAATTCTGTTACCCAATCCATTTCCCCCCTCAGACATGCAAATACAGTAATAATAAAATATGCTTAGGAAGGAAGTAGCATTTCCCCCGTGTATAAAATGTTTTCAGAAAGCTTTACTTCCTTCCCTCAAAATTCCTCATTTTTATCAGGAGACACACAAAACACATTATGGCATAAAATAATTACTACGGAGGATAGCTTCTCCTCCAAATTAAAGAATATTTTCTCATAGCATGATCAGCTCAAAGAGAGCCATTTTAAGGCCATTTTTCTTTAAATGAAAACTATTTAGGATGATCTCTTTTTCATTAGGGAAGGTCTGTCTATCTTCAGGTTCTCCATCCATTTATCACCTCCATTCTCAGTCATCTCTAAATACTTGGATCGCACACCACTGGAGAAAAGTATATCAAATTAGTCACTCCTCAATCTTAAATGCTGGCAAGGAGAGACTCAAAATTCTTTACTACCTATTAATTCAAATAATTCTAGTTTGGGTAAGGATAGAATCTAAGGACTTAAAGACACTTCTGATGATCATATGTAGCACCCTTATTACAACTGCTTAGCTCACATTATAAAAATACCTGAATTGCAGCTGATGTGGCCAAAGAAATAGAAATATGGAAATACAGTTGTGCTGTAAGAGTCTGAGAACTTCCATTTCTCATTCTGCTCTCTGGCCAACATAAATAAGGCTTTATTTCTTGTAAGTTTTTCACTTGGAAGCCAGAAATCAATACAACGAAGAAGAAGAAAAAAAACCCAAAACTTTTTGGACACAAATAGTTGGTTGCATAATAAACTGCAAACAAAACTCCATTTTCTTTATGGTATAGTACTGGCTTCATTTAAATACAACCTGCCTATTTTTCCCTGTCTCATTGGAAAGCACATTTAGGTGAAGGGAGTACTTGGATCAACATCTCGACTTCCTTTGGTATTTGCTAATACAATTACCCTGAGAACAGAACCCGAGGCAATCTAAATAGAGTACTTTGGGTCCATGCTCTGAAATATATTTGGATCAAACTTTTGTGTCAGTTCTCTGCTTTTAGTAAAATGTGAGTTAGTTCAGATTCCATTCAGATGGAAGCATATTCTCATTAAGTAGGTTAAAACACGTACAAATGCAAACAAAATCTTTCAAAATCATTTCTTTTTATATAGGTTTAGTTTTACATCTTAAACCTCAAAACTTTCCCAGAATTAATTAAAATTATATTCAGAGCAGAAAAGAAAATATAAGAAAACCAAAACAATGAAAAGCAAAGCTACATGAGCAGTCCACCCAGTAGCCCCTCCTTTCTCAGACAGAAGGGTAAAGAGAAAAAAAAATTGTTAAAGAGAGCAGAAAAGCCAAGCCGCACTTCCCCCCTTCCCTGATACTTGCTCTTTAAAGGAAAAAAAATCCTTAAGTTAACAACCAACTTAAAATGGATTAGCTCAGGGTTTAATGATTCATTGACAAAGAGGGGGAATGGACAGGAAGCTGCAGACAGCTATTCTGCCTTTTAAAACATGTTTCTTTCTTGTCACATCCAGATAAATATTCTGCCTTTTCAACATTTCCTAGGATATTACATTTTCTGGGAGAGGGCTGGGTGATAACTTCCTACAATCCCTCCTTTTTTTTTTCAAAACATGTGAGTGGAACGCACATGTTCTTGACAAAAGAGTAAAATTGGTCAGATGAGGGAGACCTAATTCTCCTAATGGAAAGGCATTGAGACAGCAGGATCCCTTCAGTGGCTCCCAGAGAGCTTTCAACCATGAAGGTCTAGCAACCAGGGCACAATTTCTGGAAAGAAATTTACAGTATCCAATTTTCCATGCCAATTAATATCAAATATCTCTTCTGTAAGCTTCCAAACAAGTTTCAAGGAATCAGAAATTCCAAAAATTTTCACAGCCTTGCTTTCCCTTTAAGTTACAGGCTGCCCATTTCGAAGGGATGGTTCTTGAATCTGCCCTAGCTCTTATTTTTGTGAGGCCAAATTGAGTTTAGCTAATGTGCAATCCAGGCTTTTCAGTATTTTTTTATTTTAAATTATACACAGTGAGCCCAGGGACTCCTACTCATGAGACCACCAGTGCAACATAATTCTGAATGGGATCTCTCTCTCTCTCTCTCTCTGTAGCTACTTCTACAATACAGATAATACAGACATTTTGGACAAACTTTCCCTCCCACTAGACAGAAAGAGGACAAAGGGAAAAAAATTAATAACCCACACTGGAATTCTCACTCCTTTTTTCCACTC
This sequence comes from Thamnophis elegans, assembly GCF_009769535.1. NCBI lineage: Eukaryota > Metazoa > Chordata > Lepidosauria > Squamata > Natricidae > Thamnophis > Thamnophis elegans. The sequence goes on along the minus strand of NC_045541.1, from coordinate 76,201,999 downwards.
TGCATTCTCTCAACAAATTTTCTCCGTTTCTTTAAGCAAAAGGGAGTCAGTACATTCACACTAACTTTTACCACCAACATGCTCACCTTCGCACTGCAATCAGACTGCTTGTGTAAATTAATTTCACACACAAATATCCCATTTCATTCTTTCTCCATGCAAAGCAGTTATTACAAGTATTTCAGGGAGCTGTACATAAGCCAATGAGCTCCATTTCTATTATTAAGGGATCTCAACTTCCCTCCAGGTCTGAAAATGATTACACACACACATATATATGCACACATACCATGAAACAACACTTTCAGGCCTGGGGGAGGTTCTGCCCCTTTAAATCTTCAATTTTTTTATTTTTTATTTTTATCTGGGAAACATGTGGCTCATTCTCCAGGCAGCGGGGAAACTCAGAGAGCAGCTTAAATCCTAACTACGCTCCCATTTCCCACAGCTTCAAGCCCAAGCTGAGAAGCTTATTTATTCTGCTAGCTTGGTTAAACATATCACAATCAATTCAACGCCATTCAATTCTACATGTTATTAGTATAGATTCACATCTAAGAATTTTTAACAGACATTACATCAAATTAATCAAGTCCAATTACCTAGGTCTTCCCATTCAGTCAGGCTTTACCTTATTACCTGCTAAATTTCTTACTTTTGCTCGAAGTTACGCCCGTTGTTCTATCTCTTTAAGCACTATTTTGTTAATATCTGTCTCTGCCCTGTGATGTTCCGTTTCTATCTTGATCTCCCAGCAGAGCGCTGGCATATTTTTAAAGGTCAAGATTTATAGAGACAATGTATAGAGATGTTTGTCCACACACTGTTTGGCCAGGTTCTAGATTGGACCTCCCAGCAGAGCGCTGGCATATTTTTAAAGATCCAAGATTTATAGAGACAACTTTCATTAACACATCACTTGCATCTGGGTGGGGCTTGAGCTCCACTTTCCTTTTTAAAGACAACTATTGCTGCTGTGGCAGCTTTCTAACTATCCCTGTGGACTCCTCAGTCATTTTGGGTAAAAAACAACAACAACAACAACAACAACAACTAAACAAAACTCAGATAGAACTTCTCTTCAGTTCATCTGATGGTGGCCAGTTCCTGAGTTTGTTACAACTTGATGGACTAAGCTTATAACCCTAGGATTCAGAGTTCCCTCTGGGGGCCATCCTACACCAAAAGTGGGCCATTCTGACTCACAAAATATTTTTAAATTAGCCTGGGTTGCTGGGGGGTCCCCATAATCCCCATTATATGCCTTCTTAAAATTCTTCAACATACACTGGAGGGGTATTCTCAGGACACTACCTCCTCCTCCCATGTTCTAAAACACTACCACTGACCCGCGGTGCTGGATACTCGACAGTCACCAACGGAAACTGCAGTGGTTTAACCTCCCATACAACCTAACACGGACTTCATTAGGATCGACGTCCCAAGTCCAGGGTGGTGATCAGGCACCCTCTTCTACTCTCTAGAGGAGTAGGTACACAACACTATATTATACTTGCCTGCCAGCAGGTCTTGTATTCCCTCTCGTCCTGGCCAGGATTTGTTCAGATTTTCTCCTTTCCCTTACTCACACAAAGCGTCCTTGGGCTGACTTGGATTTCCCTCGATGGTGGAAGGTGTCCTCCCCCGTTCCTCCGAAGCAAGAAGCCTCGTGGCGCCTGAGGTACCCGGGGCTCGGATCCTTCCGCCAGCGTGGGGTCCTAGTCGTCCAGAGCGAAAGATCGCCTGGTTGTCCCATCTGGGGTGCCAGAAATGTTGCAGAAAATGAGACAAGACCAGCTCTTTGTCAAAGGGAAAGGTTTATTTGCGCAAAGGTTCAGGACCAAAACCTGAACCCCGAATGGCAGTTTTGTACAGTCTTTTATACTCTTTGACAACTTATCGATCATCCCCAAATACTTGGCCTTCCTGTGTCACGTAGACCCCTTTCCTGTGTCATGTAGACCTCTACACAATCTCCCAAAACAGAGACATGACATTCATTACTCATTTACCTCCCCACAGGGGGTATTGGTACAAATATCCTGTTTCATTTGTTTTAGTTAGGGGAAGCAAACAGAACAACTAATCTTAAGGGTAATCATTCCTTTATCCCATTCCACATGGTAAAGAAACTTTTAATACCCAAAGAACCTGTCTAGTTGTCAAATTCTCTTTTACATATGCAGTGTGTGTGTGCATGGATGGGGAGGGGCGCTCACATTGCAATTTGGGGTTGGGTACTCAGCACCAAAAAGGTTAGCCATCACTGCTGTAAAGGATACTTGTGTGAAAAACGATCACGTCACTTTTTTTTAGTGCCGTCACTTCGAACGGTCACTAAACGAACTGTTGTAAGTGGAAAGACCAAGTTTAATCTAACACAGTTGCAGGGCACTCGTTTGGGGAAGGTCAGACAGCTGGAAAGCCTCGAACTTTCTCTTCTTATGCAAACTGCTTTAAACAAAGCAATTCTAACTGCAGTTTCGCTTCCCGGGGGGAAAAAAATTGTAACTACTTCTTTTCCAGAGGAAACCCAGCTGGCGAATGAAAGCTTAGCTTCTTGGAAAGCCAGGCCGTGTAACGGGATCGCTCTCGACTGCGCAGGACCACTCAGACGGAAAAAGAAACTTAAACTTTCACGAGAGTCACGTGGTTTACAGGAAGAGCGCAGACCAGAGCCAAAGGCAGCCCGAGGTCCTGCTCGCGACTGTGCAGTGCCTCTTGGCACCGATGGAGGCGAGCGAGAGCCCCGAGCATGCCCCCCCCCGGAAAGTGCCCATGCGAAAGATGGTTCTCGCTGATTGGCTGTCATTGGCCAATCAACTTGCCCTCCGATTCGTAATATAAACATCATGCAGAGGACCGAAGTTCGTTGTTGTTTCTGCGTTCTCCTCTTCTGTCCTAGGAGATCTCTGCTAGTGAAAAAAAGGTAAGGATTTGTCATTTTCATGCAGTGGCTTTACGTGGTAGCTGAGCCGTAGTTGAAGAAGAAGAAAAAAAACACCACTTCTTCTAGGCGGGTATTTTCCCTTTTTCTGTGTCTTGCTGGAACAAGAGGTTTTTGCAGATGCTTTTCTGATACAGCGTCCAATTGTGAGAATTTGTTCATTCAACTAAATTCAAACTACCAAATTAAATTATTTTTTTAAAGTTTCTTGAAAATGCATTTGCAAATATGAGCCGAAAAGAGTGCAACACCGAGGCGACATCTTAATGCACATGACCCACCAGCCCCCCCCCCCATCCCAGATCGCAGGTGTAGAGATTTGACCTGTCTGCGATCAGGAAATACTGGGTGCGATTTGCTCGTTGGTGGCTCCCGGCAATAGTTACTCAGTAGATTTATGCAGGATTTTTCCCTGTTGCAGTTCCCTCAGTCCAGGAGAAGAATTTAGATGCAAGTTGTGATAGCAAACGACTATATGGTGCAGAGAGAATCCTGCAGTATATCGCTTTATATAGTTCTGCAGATTGCATGCAACAAAAATTCTTGCTTGCTGGTAGGAGACCTACTTAATGTTATCTCTTAATGTGTTCTCTGGTAATGTGCATATGGATGGGGTATTAAGCAAGTTGGCAACCAATATAGGAGGGGACACAGAATTCTGGAGCCTTTGCTTGCGAAGTTTATTTTCACCAGCATTTGAGCTGATGGAAAGCTATTTCTGTGCTACTAAAACACTTGAGTCTGTTTTGTAGCCTTCAATTGGTTGTTTCAATTGTTGCCATATGATGCACTGAAATGATGCAACAGTTTTTGAATTGACATACTTCATATGGGCTAACTGCAGAGGGACTAACTTACAGAATGCATCCAAAATCCAGGACCTATGACTATTGTGGGGTTAAAATTTGGCAGTTGTGGCCACTTCATTGCTGCTGCAGCAGCCAGCTGTCATCATATAATCATTATTTCCAATACTCTGTCAGCTTCTTACAAGAAAAATCAGTGAGTAAGTTACTCCTGCTGACACTACTCTTTTGCCTGCCAGTAATCCAGGGAGCTGCCTCAGGTCCTGCCCCCGCCTGGTTTAATGAAGAGGGAAAATGTCCCCATACGTCACATGATGACATAAGTTTGACATCCCATTCTGTTTCTCTTAAGTATGGAAATACCTTTGAAACACAAGGTGAAATTTCCTGCTTTCATTGTCAACCTTTGTTTTCTTTCTGTAATTTCTGATGTTGAGTGAGGGAGATGATGAAATATGATGACAACATGCAAATGAAGTTATGTATAATAGTTATTTTTCCTGAACCAATGACTCTGTATGGTGGGTTGGGCTGAGGGAGAATGTGACTGGCCCAAAGTCACCCAACCAGTTTGTATATCCAGGGCTGGACTAGGACTCTCAGTCTCCTGGTTTCAAGCACTGTGTGTGTTTTGGCACTATTAAATATGCTGGAGATGATGTCTGCCTTCACAGTTTTAATAAGTGTAGCAAGGTGTTTTTTTTTGCTGGATTCCTAATTTTATTTTTTTTCCCTTTCCCCTAAACATCAGCAGTTGGAGGTGATTAATCTCCTTAGCAGATAATAGCATAGGAAGGGAGAGAAGAATAAGCAGATTGTGACAAATGGGTAGACCTTTAGCTGCAAAACCTGTTCCCAACTTTATGAAATATTTTGTATGGCTAAGTTCAAAGGAGCTCAACTAGCTGCTGACCTCTTCTTTGGGGTACACAGTGCAAACCTTTGCCTACCTCCTGGTCAGCTTAGCTTTTTGATCCGACCAAGTCACAGGTGATTGATACTAACAACAACTCTGATCTGGACCAGAAGGGGTGGCAGGTGAAATAGAACTGTTTGTTCTTCAAAAGACTTTTGGGATTTTTGTAACATAGTTTTTTTTTCAAAATGTACCCCTTGCATATCACACCTTGTGATGGTGAAGTTTCCTTAACTGACTGTGACCACTCTTAAGTGCCACACAGTTGTTTTAGGGCAAAAGACCTGTTGTCATTTTCAAGTGCACAATATAATCAGCTGAACATTGGTGCACAAATTTGTTGTGGAATACAGTAAAATGATACAGTACGTGTGGGTAATGATTTAGAAATGTTGTAAGGAGTTGCAAAATCTTTTAAAAACTCTTGTGGGTCTGTTACATAGAGACTACAAATATCTTTTCACTATGGGTTTCTATCATATCAAATAGGAATTTTCATCTATTTGAGGCAAGTTTTGTACATTTATTGCTTTAAATATTTATATTCTTCCCTCCTGCAGTTCCTTCGAGATAAACTTTCAGTTTGAGAAAATCAAACTTGCAATATAGTCAGAACAGTCAAAATCTAAAAATAGTGTGAAATTGTCCTAATTAACATTTCACCATTTAAAAAGCAGGGATTTTTTTAATAAAAATCTTTACAACATATTCCTATGTCATCAAAGTAAGTTTCAAGCAAGTCTACCCCACAAAATGAGATGTTTGAATCCTTATCACCTGCTATCCCCACCCCTGAAAATCTGAAAGAGAACACACAGCAGTGATTATTTTGGTGGTCAGGCAGATCTATTTAGCTAAAGGGAGACATGTTTTGACTGATGCGCCCTTAAGTACATCTCAGTTTTTGCAAAGCACTTGAAGCATGTATTCATGTATGTTGTGTGAGGTGGGAATATTTGGGCTCAGGGCTAATCACATATTAGATGAAGACTGCATAGATCTGATCAATAGTGTTGGACCCTTATCTGATGCCAAGCCCAATTACCTCAATGTAATTTGGAGACTCCCTAATTTGACTTTTGGTCCCTCTTTGAAACACCCCAATTTAGTACCTATCATTTGCAAACTCTGTTTCATGATATAGGCTGGCTTAGAAATCTGGGAATTGGGGGCTCAATGGGTGAATGGTTGGAGAAGGTAGGAATTTTCACCACTACTGGCAAGGACAGAAAGTTTAATTTCACTACTCCATCTGGAGGCGGTGCATAATTGCTTTTCTTCAGGAAGTGTGGCCAAGCTATGGTGTGCTTCTTGAAATTGTGATAGAGCACTTTCTGGGAGGAATGTGATAACTGAATGAGTTCAATCTGCCATATTGATTAGTTCACTGAGCTAACTATTACAGTATGATGCGTGCCAGGTTTTATTTATCTGTCCAATGAATATGGCTGCCATATCTCCATTCTGGGCGTGCCAGGTTTCATTTATCTGTCCAATGAATATGGCTGCCATATCTCCATTCTGGGCACTGCGGACAGTAAATAAAATGAAAACAGAAATTCATTAAAAGCCAAAACCCAATTAAAGGCCTGCATCAAGGCTCAATAAACACACAAAACCACCACAGGAAGATTATTATATAGTAGCATCAGGAACTATTTCATGACAATTTATTTCACATAAGTAAAGGTAAAGGTTCCCCTCACACATATGTGCTAGTCGTTCCCGACTCTAAGGGGCGGTGCTCATCTACGTTTCAAAGCCGAAGAGCCATCGATGTCCAAATACGTCTCTGTGGTCATGTGTCATTTTGCCCTCCCTCTACAGATACAGTTGATTATGTCTGTTCTATTTTAGATGAATCAGAGAGTCATACACATTATTACAACCTTGGCTAACCCAGTACTTTCCATGTATCTTGGACTAGAGCCCACAATGGTATTACTTTCCTGTCAGGTAGTTAGTGGGTGTTGTAATCTAGTAATATCACTAGATAAACTTACACCTTGTGCTTCTATGTAGTAGCTGGAAATGTTTGGTTTCAGAACAAAAAGAAGAGTAAACAATGTGCATTACACTGTAAAGGGTGGGGGATTTACAACAGCCATAATTCTGCACTGATGTAATAGTGTAGTATAGGTTACTTATTAGCCATTAAGAAAACTCTTGAGTTACTACCTCATCATACTCTTTCAAATTCTTTAAACTTAGAGAGAAAACTCTTATATTTATTTTAAAACTAAATGTTTTTTAAGAAAGTTTATCTGTATAACTAAAACAATTTTAATGGATCTTTTTTAAGATACATATGTTCAATGATATTTTGTAAACTTAGGAATTATTCAAGCATTATGTAGAAGAAAAATGACAGATTAAAAACTTCCTTTTCTGTCCCTCTTCCTCTTAAACATAAAAGGTTTCCAAGTTTAATTTCAATAAGATTGTACAAATTTAAGAGTAACCCATTCATCCCAGTTTCAAATCCACTTTATAAGCACAAAGCAGTGCATTGGAATTTTCTTTTAATTATATATATATCAAATCAATAGAAAATCCATCTTGACTAATAAGCTTAACTAAATAGTGTAGTATAGGTTACTTATTAATCATTAAGAAAACTCTTACTACCTGTGTTATTTCTGGAGGAGTTACTCATATAAAAAACATTTTCCATCTATCTAAATATGATAACATTGCTGGGTATGTGCTATAGCTCTATAGCTATTTGGCTTTGAAGGGGAGAAAAGGATTGTACACAACAGGTAGTAGAGTATCAGACAGATTAGGTTAGGAAAAAACACAGTTCCTTCCGAATTGTTGGCAGTTGCTCAGGGAACATCCCTCTCACAATTGCACAACTCTAATGTGTCAAATTAATGATTTGTTCTTCTTTTGTCTGCAAATTCACTCTCTTACTGCCGTCAAGCAATAGATAAATGTTGCAGAACAGGCAAATTAACATCCACAAGGTAAAGAAGTTCAAGTACAAGTTCAAAATAAGCACATCTAACAGCTATTGTCTGCCATGTTTGCCTGTTGACATTTTTCAACTTTGGAATAAGGATCAAGTGAGAAAACCAGGAAAGTCCAGACTAGATAAGAAAGTTGAAAAACATTCCAGAGTGGTGACAAACTATATTTGTATTGTTACCAAGAGAAGAATTGATGTTGTCTGTTGCATCATCACGTATTAAGCTTGGTTTGAGGGAGAAAAAGTACTAAGTTACACAAGGTTGCTATACTGTATATTGTGATGCTCAGATTCACCTGAAATGGAAAGGAATGATCCAAATCAAGCTATACCATGAAAAAATGCATTTTTGTGAAGTTCAGGGGGAAAGGATTTGATTCTGGCTTCTTTATTTGAAAACTCTATTATGAAAACTGCACTTCTTTTTCTTAATTAGAGGTTTTATTGTTTTGTATAAGGTCTGTAATGAGATTTTGGAGATCATCCTGCATGTGGACTTAAGTCATTTTACTTGTGGGGAATCTGGGCTATAATTTTCAAGAAGTAACGTTCTTCTCTTTGTTCACTCAGGGATCCTAAAAAAGTTGGGTTTTTTGACTGGTTGATTGAACAGATCAACAGTGGAAGATACAAGGGTTTTTTGGACTGGACAGACGAGAACCACACAACCTTTCGTATCGGATGGAAGCATATTTCAAAGAAGTCTCTTGTGGCAGATGATTATGAGATTTTCAGGGTATGAACATCATCTGCTCAAAATGATTATATGTATGTGTTTGTCCTGCCAAACTGAGTACTATCTTCTGTAACCGTTGCAAGCTTCTAACATTTTGAATAGATCATGATGTAAGCTTTCACAGGCCTACTCATTGATGCTGACAAAAAATGCTAACATAGCATTTTTTCTGAAAGCTTGAAGAATTCATAAGGGATCCTAAAGTGACACTTCCATTGTAGGTTGGTCTTCCAGACTTTCGATTGTGGCTGCATATTTCTTCCTTTTTATTTTTGATAAAGGAGAAAGGGTGGCAGTAATAATATCTGATAGTTTAATGAAAACCATCTCTGAATTAAAAAGTATTTTAATCTTTGTTCTCATTGTAATTGCATTCAGAAACTGCCCGTAAGCAAACACCTGTTATTTATAATGGGTGGAGATTGACATCAGTTCTCCCATTCTGAGTAGCAGATGCCTCTCTCAGTATATGTGATTACTTTTATTTAAATAAAGTTTTATTAAGGTTTATTAGAAGATAAAATACAATGCAAATCAAGATTAAAAACTAGGGAGTGCGGGATAAAAAAGGAGAAAAAAAAGATTCTGATTTCCATTTCTTTTCAACACAGTAAAATATTAATACATTTATGACCTCAACTTTTTACATTACCTATAATTATTACAAGCCAGTTCCATAACTATAATTATTAAATGTTCAAACCAAATCCTAGATTTCAGGCTTTTCTTTTCAACCCCCCCCCCCCCAGAAGTAATAGTCCAATACAAACAAACCAAATCTCCTTGTTTAAAACAGTTTACATCACCATCTAACCAAATCCATTTTCCCCCCGTTGTAAGAAATGATATATATCTGTTTACATTTACTAATCTTTCTAAACTATGATCATCTGTATTAACAAAAATCATCATACTCTTTCAAATTCTTTAAACTTAGAGAGAAAACTCTTATATTTATTTTAAAACTAAATGTTTCTTAAGAAAGTTCATCTGTATAACTAAAACAATTCTAATGCATCTTTTTAAACTTTCTTTTAAGATACATATGTTCAATAATATTTTGTAAACTTAGGAATTATTCAAGCATTATGTAGAAGAAAAATGACAGATTAAAAACTTCCTTTTCTGTCCCTCTTCCTCTTAAACATAAAAGGTTTCCAAGTTTAATTTCAATAAGATTGTACAAACTTAACAGTAACCTATTCATCCCATTTTCAAATCTACTTTATAAGCACAAAGCAGTGCTTTGGAATTTTCTTTTAATTATATATATCAAACCAACAGAAAATCCATCTTGACTAATAAGCTTAGCTAAATTTAAGTCATTCCCTCCAACTTGTCAACATAAAATAAAATATTTTGCTTCTTTGGAATATATATCAAATAAATAGAAACTTCCCTTTTTTCTCAAGAGAGTCTCAAATATGATTTTTAAAACAAATGCATTAACGTTTTCAATTTCCAATTCAATTTTGAAGTGGAGATCCCAAACTTGTACCTTTGTGGATTGTAGATTTACTTGCAGTTCTTTCAACTGCACTGGGAGGCTTGTAATTTAACCCATCATTTTGTGGGAACTGTTAATGTCAGATTTACAATACAAAATTATTGTTGTCGTTTGTATTGGCAAACACTTGTGCAGTAGCCTCAGTAGTTTGATAACTTTCTGCTCTTGGTTGCATCTCTGGATTACTCACCTTTCTTCTTTGAGTAATTTGTGTATCTTGCTTCTCATTTGTGACATCTTTTGAATATGGTTCTATAAAGTGAATTATTTTGTTTAAATAATCCTCCAAAATAATTTTTGCAACCTCTTAAGTGGCTTCGATGTTGCATCATCTTCTGTTTTTTAACTGCCTCTTGTTGTAAAGAATAACTTTTTTTAAACAAAAAACTTAACTCTTCACTGTCTGCCTCTGTCTCACTGCACCATGCTCCTGTTCCCCCTTTCCTTTTAAAACTTTTTTCACCAGGAAATATACAAACTGCAAAACACAAACTGTAGCTCATAATTCTGTTTTGAATTAAAAAGGCCATGCAGAAAGGCAAAGGCAGGGGAAATGCTGCTTTGCTTAGGTTAGTTTGCCATAACACTAAATTCTGCAGATCTCCAGAAGGTGAGGCATTGTTAGGGGTTTAATGGGGAGAAAGCAGTCCTGGCAGGGCAAGGATGGGTGGGGAAGATAGGTGTGCATGCTGCCGCATCTCTACAAAATTAGAAGCCACCCAGTCGTTCATAAGTGCTAAAGATGAGATAACTTTTGTAAAATTCTTGTCTTCAAATCATGGTCATAGGTGGCTTTTGGGAAGTCTGTTTTAACTTTGAACAGGCACTAAATGATCTGTCATATCTTGAGGATTACCTGTATTATTCCAAGCTAACTTTGCCAAGCCTTATCTTAGGGAATTTAATTGCAATAGCAACATCTGCATACATCATAGACCAGCAACTGCATCTTAAAGTACTTCAAGTTTCTAGAATCATTTCATATATGAAAAATTAAAAAGTGGTACAGCATTGGATTTTTGAACAAGGATTACCAATTATTAGGCAATGTGCAATAAGTACTTTTCAGTTTAGTAAGTGTTAATTAAGATAGTATGTTTGGGACTGGAATGAACCAAGAGAGTGAACCAATTCATAGTTGCTTGTCTTTGTCACGCAAAGATTCTTCTTGATGGGATAGGGACTGTGATGTGTCAAGATTGTGGAACCCAAATAAATGATTTTGGGATGATCCTCCTGAGGGGGAGTATGGTATTTTCAAATACACATAGTAATGTGCAATTTGGGTATCAGCTTTTAAAAACAGCTTAAACACTACAGAGTGAGGCTAACAATCATCATATTGGGAAAATAGTTCTGCTGATGTTAATCCAACTGCAAGACAGAAATTAGAATTGTACAACATGCTTTCTTGACTCAAAAAACAGTAACAAATTACCCAAACTGAATCAAAGTTGTACATAGACTACAAAGTGGTATTACTTGTGACACAGTATATGTAGCTTATGCTGGACAAGCAAGTATTTGAATTTAATTCTTAACAAGTAAAACATAAAATTCTAAATATCTCAATAATAGTATTTTTGCTGTTAATCCCCTTTTTAAGGTAATGGGAGTGACAATGAAGCTGAAGCATTGCATTTCAATCCATACAGTGAAGAATGCCCGGCTCTGCACCAATCTACTCCGCTATACCAGGTACAGATCTGTAGCACTTGCTGCAATAACTAGATTTGAAAAGGCAGAGGAGTCACATGGAGTTTTGGAATTAGTCAACACTGGTAGGAAATTGTATGGAAAAATCACTGGAGCAATTAATAACAAATAATCTCAGCTGACAAAATTGAAAGGCATATGGCTACAGAGGTTATGGAGATCTTTACAGGACTACAAAAACCCCTATCTCTAAAGAAACAGCATGTAGACCAGGGGTTCCCAACACACACACACACACCGGACCATAGATCTGCATTGGGCTGCCTCATGCCAGAAACCGGGCCATGCAAACAAACAAAGCCCCATCCACGGGATGCATGGGAAACCACGCTCATGCCAATTCGCAGAAAAGCCTCTGTTCATGGATCTGGTCCCTAGTGCCCAAAAGGTTGGAGGGCCCTGATCTAGACAATCAGCTTATTTATAAATAAAGTATTTTGCATTAGCTGCAAATCTACTTCTGATTCAGAGGTTATTTTGTAAATTGTATTTAAAATGGAATGCAACAAAAGAGTACAGGAAACAGGTGAAATCTTGAAGTCATGCCAGTTCCTGATTTATCTTTCTGTTTAACCTATGGATCTAGTATTTTTCAGCACTCCACCATGTAAAGTTTTAGCAGGGCCAATCATGCATAGCTTTTTAAGATCATTCAAATTTAGAGAGATGCTTCTGTCTGTTTTATCATATACGTGAGGCCTATTTCAAGGGAAATAAAGCAGGTGCAACTTCTCCCAGAACCATTCAAGGCCTTGTGAAGTGCTCTTCCTTTGCCTTCTCTTGCTGCCATTGTTTGATAGGTTAAAATGTGAATGTCTGAAGAATTTTTTCTTCATTGTAAAACACTAGCAAAGTATATTAGTATCTTGTTATTGGAAGGCTTTACGTAACTCGCTAAATATGAACATCTACGTACCTTTTTAGGCATATCGTTTGGAAGCATCCTTCATTCTATGGTGTTTATTTCACTTGAAACATCCTAAGTTGCCCAGAAGCATTCTTTTCTATGGAAGATATACTATATTTTGGTACTAGAATATGCTACTGAAGACATATAATACAACCATTTTGTTGATTTGGATTATCTGTTTTAATGTGCTGAAAGTTTGCTAGAATAGCTGCCAATCCATTTTAATTAACTAATTAATCTCGAGATGTTCAATGCCTAGGTAGAAAGAATTTCTAGAAACCTGGTAATCTAGAAGTTGCCTTATGCTAAGCCAATAATCCTTTGGATCAAGTATTGACATGGCTTGTCACCATCTATGTAGTAATTTAGACTGGAATCTTTGCTCACTCTTCCTGGACATTGTAAGGGTAAAATTTGAGACTCTCTACCTGCCAAGTGTACGTTTACTATTGAGTTGTCATATCAGGATCTGTCGTCTTAAATTCATAACTGACTAAACATTTTAAAGGAGGGCCTATATTGCTTTTGCTGTCCCTTTTACTTGTTCATGGGGGGAAAAATACATACTGTATTTTTCGGAGTATAAGATGCACCTTTTTCCCTCTAAAAAGAGGGTGAAAATCTGAGTGTGTCTTATACACTGAATACAGCATTGTTGGCCTACCGAAACCCCACCCCCTTTGCAAAAATAGACATGCAGAGAGTTTGGGAGGCTTGCAAAGTGCTCCTGGGGGCTGGGTAAAAATGAGCAAAAAATGGGCCGTTTTTGCTCGTTTCTGCCCCCCTTAGCCCCTAGGAGTACTCTACAAGCCTCCCAAAGCCTCTGCATGCCCCCCCTTTTTTTTGCAAAGAAAGGGCTGTTTTTGAAAAAAACGGACCACTTTTTGCCTGCTTTTGCCCCCCAGTCCCAGGAACACTCTACAAGCCTCCCAAAGCTCTGAATGCCCTTTTCTTCTTGCAAAAAACAAGGCGTGCAGAGGGTTTGGGAGGCCTGCAGAGTGGAAAAACTTTTTTTTTAAATTTACCTCTTCAAAATCATGGTACGTCTTATACTCCAGTGCATCTTATAGTCTGAAAAATATGGTAGCTGTTTACTGCCTAGTAGAAGTGAACAATCTGATTCATATAGATTTAAATGGGAGACATGAATTACAAACCTTTAAGTCTGTGACTTTGACAGCAATGACTCTTGCATAATATGCATGTAACTTAATTTGGAAGGCCTGAGGTAGCTTTTGTGCTACTTTAAGTTGTGTGTGAATGGATTACTGAACAATGTGGCAGTGTCTTGAGGTAAGCTTTAAATGTACTATCAAGAAAGGTTGATCATGTTGTACATGGTATAAGGAACATTTTCACATTGTATTTCTCAGTATTTGCAACAAAGCGCTTCGTCTGGTTCACAGCTGGAAATTAATGCTGCTTTTCAAACTTTGACACTGGAAAATGGAATGGCAGGTAAGGTTGTGGGTGCGCATTTATTTCTCTAAGAGTTGGCTGGGATTGAGGCTTCAGTTGTCTTACTAGGCCGGGATGAAACATGCTTCATAATGACAAGTATAAATGTGTCCATTTTCACTACCATGCTTCAACTGGAACCACAGCTGCAGGCAACTTTATGCCTATGAAATAGTAAAACCATATTCCATTTTTTTAATTATTAAAACTTACACTGTTTTTTTTTTAATTAGGATTTTGGGCTGCCACTTATGTCTCATAATGCCTATTGCTGCATGACAGAATTACTGCTGTGTAAATGAAAGGGAGTGGGGACTTTATAATTTGTAGTATACTTCTTAGGTTTAATCCACTGTCCTACTGATGAGCACTGTTTGGCCAAGATGAGAACCTGATCAATGTACTTTATTGATAACTCCTGAAGCGGCTATATTGGTCCGGCTCCGTTGGATCACTTGTTAGCAAATGTTTTTGAGAAAGGGTTTAGATGCAGCTGCAAAGTAATCTTGGACGAGCAAATTTAGATAAAATCCCCTTTTCGGTCAGAGTTCAGATTTGGGGTTGTCGGACTGAAACTGCCCTGATCACTCTGGTGGATGATTTTCATTTGGACCTGGATGGCCTGAGTGAATCCCTCCTAGTCCTATTTATTTTCTTAGAAGCACTCATTACCATGAATTATGGTGTTTGTTCTTTTGCAACCCTTGCAATGTGTGGGAATTGAAGGCATTATTCTGCACCATTGTTACTTTTCCTGTGCACTGCTTGGAGAGTCCAAGCGACAGGTTAAATCAGTCTGGTTGCCCTGGGACTGAGGAATCTTTTTCCTTGGCCATACCTCCTGGTGATACTTGGTGCCAGAATTTTTCCTCAGTCTCCCCAATCAGGACTTATATTTGTGAGCTAAGTGTAATTTATCTAGCTTGGACTCTCCTTCTAGTTTTTTTCCCTTTCTTTTCCCGTAATTTGTTCTTTCCCATAACTAACAGTTTAATTGTCTCCCCTTTTTGCTTCACGTCGTTTGAATTCTCCTAGAGACTCGGAGGTAGGCGTGGTGGGTGGGGTGTTCCGCTTACTGCGCCGCCTTTAGCTGGCAGCGAAGAGCTGCCGCATTTGCTTTAAAGCGCGGCAGTAGCGGCTGACAGCGTTCCCCTTTTAGCTTGAATTTATTATTTTTGCGATTTTCTCGCTCTTCGGAGGGCGCAGCCTGCCGCGGAGGGGTGTGCAGCTGTTTTAAATCGTGCAGACACCATCTTTACCTCCTTCTTCTCCCTCGCACTGGAGCGGGGGCCTATTGGGAAGGCCTAAATTCGTGCCTTTTTCTCCCATTGGTGTTACCGCTCAGCCACGCTTCTGCAGATAGCCGCAGGGTGGTTAGCTGGCCTTGGTCGGTTCTCTGGCTGGGTCACTTCCACCCACAGCGTTTCCCCAAGCGGTGCTGGCGTTTTGGCCACCTGGTGGTCATACACCGGCACAGGGAGGATTTTTAAGTGTTTTTTTTTTTGTGTGTTTTTTTTTTGCCTTTTATCCACTGATTCTCCCTGATCTATCTGCCTGATGTTGCAGCCTCGGCTGCTTTTCCACCTTCTCACCTCCTGTCGAGTGGCTGGGTTCATTGGACTCATTGCAGAGCCCCAGTTTTACTACTCTGGATTTTTTTCCCCACAACTGTTCCTGCTTCCACAATACCTGCGTGTCATCTGATCCAGCACCAGCCACCAGAGTCTTCTTCATCTCCTGACCTCCACCTGTATTGGCCTCTTGTCTAAAGTCTGTGCCATCAGGCCATGGAGCATCCTGGCCCATCTGACTCCCCTGACGGTAGACCAGGCCCCTTTCAAGCCCCAACAAGGGAACCTCTGCAGGCAGGGGCAAGGGGGTAAGGAAGGGCAGGGTGGCCAGTCAGGATAGCCACCCCTATAAGGTGCCTTCCGCAGCGGTGAATAGAGATGCAGAGAGGTGGCAGTGAGCTCTCGACAAACAATTAGAGAAGGCCCAATGCCAGGCTGTGAGGGAGTGCCCTCAGCCTACTCCTCCTGTTGGGACAGTCATTCCACAGCTCCCAAGGGGGGATCACCTGTCTGTAATTGATGAGGAAGTGGACTCCCAGGACCTCTCCCCGGATAGCTCTCTGGCTGAACCGGGCTCTCCTGCCTTTTCGTGTGTTTCTGAGTCAGGGCCCGCCCCCGAAGGCCCTAACCCCGGGAGGCTCGCTGATCCCATCCTTGCCTGGCATGTTCCTCCTCCTTCCAGGGACCTTGTTGGTTCGGACTCTGCCATAGCTCAGGAACCTGAGTTATCCGCCCACAGGCAGGTGGTGGTCGCCCATGCCATCTCTCAGGGCATTGTCCAGGGGATGCAGAGGCGTGACCAAACACCCATCACTACCAGCTCCTCTCAGCCCAGGCAGGAGGCTCCACCACCAGGCAGGTCCGTCACCCATCTCTGGAGTCCTCGGTGCTAAGCGAGTCTTCCATTTTGGAGGACCCGGATCAGGAGGAGCAGGAGCTCTCAGAGGACGAGGACCTTCCTCCGGATGCTCCTGCCTTCTCGGGGCTTTTTAAGCCTAGCCTATTTAAGTCCGTCTTGCACAAAGCTAAGAACACCACCCAAGTGGGTACTAAACCTAAGACCATGCAGGGAACCTCGGATTCCGCTCGGTTAACCCCAATGCTAGCATGTTTAATGTTCAGGCACCTCAGCAAGAGCTGGTGCCGGTCCCTGATCTCTTTATGGATGTCATTCAATGGGCCCAGCCTGGCTCCCGGGCTGCACCCAGTGGCAGGACAAGAAACTACTCAGTTGACCCCACACTGGAAAACATCCTGGTCCTGCCATCTGTAGACCCTCCTATAGCGGCTCTCACTTCTAATTTGGTCCTTCTGGCTCACTTGTTGGAGGGCATCAAGGAAGAGGCCAAAAAAGCGGAGAAGGCCTACCACAAGACTCATCAAGCGGCGGCCTAGGCCATTAAGGCGTCTTCATCTGGGTCATTCTTTAACAGAGCCTCTGTCATTTGGCTGTGTGAGCTTCAAGCTAAACTGCCGGCAGGAGACACTCGTCTTCGCCAGGACATAACAAAGATTATTGGAGCATCCCATTATTCAGCTGATGCCTCCCTTAATGCGGCAAAATTCGCCTCTAGGGCATTAGCGTCCAACGTGACCGCCCATTGTCTCGTCTGGCTCTGTCACTGGCAGGCAGACCCAGAAGAACAAGTGGAAATTGGTGTCTGCCCCGTTTAAGGGGTCCAAATTATTTGGGGAGGTCTTAGACCCCTTCTTGATTGAATCCAAAGATAAACGAAAAATCCTGCCCACCCTGAACAAGAAACAGGATCGTAAATCCTCTCCCTATTTCAAGAGGCAGTCCTTTCATTCCAGTGAGTCCGCAGGATCCTCTTCCGCTCCCTCGAACAGACCAACTGGTCAGTCGGGAGATAGGTTCCAGGACAGGCAGTCCTTTCGGGACACGGGTAGGCAGCAGTTCAACTACCGCAGGTACAACTGCAGCGGGGCCTCCAACAGGCCCTTCCGCAAGTCCAAATGACCATCAACGCTCCCCTTCCATTGGGAGGTGGCTCCAGCTGTTCGTTCCCCAATGGACACTGACCATGGAGGACCCCTGGGTCCTCCAGACGGTCAGGAGGGGACTTTCCTTGGAGTTTCTCTCCCAACCCCCTCAGAACTTCATCCGCTGTCCAACCCCCTCTTGCCCTCTCAAGAGGGAACTCATGAGCCAGGAAATTCACCGTCTCCTGGAGATCAATGCTGTGGAACAAGTTCCACCCAACCAGGAAGGGAGGGAATTTTATTCCATTCTCTTCTTGGTGCCCAAGAACTCAGGGGGGTGGAAAGCCATCTTGGATCTCAAGAACCTCAATCGTCATATTGCATACAGGAGGTTCAAGATGCAATCCCTGCAGACTATCCTAGTGGGGATTTGCCAGGGGGACCTCCTCACATCCATCGACTTGAAGGAGGCTTATCTACACATTCCCTTCCATTCGGCCTGTCATCAGTTCTGTCAGTGGTTGCAGCGCAAGTCAGGCGCAGGCCCATAAGACTTCAATGTTACCTGGACGACATTCTCATCCAATCGTCGTCCAGGAAACAGGCCTTGCTGGACCTCCACATTACAATGAGGTCCCTCGGGAGTCACGGTTTCTCCCTGAACCTGGAAAAGAGTCATCTCATCCCAACCACCAAACTCATCCATCTGGGGGTGGTGATAGATACCTCAGCTTGCAGGGTTCCTTTCCCAGGACAGGATAGACAGTTTAGTATCCCTGACCCGCAAAGTTCTGGGGTTGAGGCAGGTCTCCGTGCTACTCCTATCACAACTGTTGGGGAAGATGATCTCCTGCATCTCGGTCGTTCCCTGGGCATGACTTCACTCCAGAGAGTTGCAGTGGCTTCTCCTGCCCCATCAAAGAGCCAACAGGAGCAACTCATCCATGAGGATGCGGATTCCCCCGACCGTGAAGCGGTCTCTCAAATGGTGGCAATCGGCGGCTCTACTGAAGGGACACCTGTACAAGGAGCCCACGAGAGTAGTCATCACAACAGACGTCAGCCTTGCCAGTTGGGGGGCACACATGGGACATCGCATAACTCAAGGCAAGTGGTCTCCAGCCAAGGCAGCCTGCAACTTCAACTTCTTAGAGCTGTGAGTCGCCAGACTCGCCCTGCAACATTTTCATCGGAACATTCTTCATCAATACGTCCTTCTGATGACGGACAATGTGACCACCAAGGCCCATATAAATCGCCAGGGCGGCACCAGGTCCAGGAAGCTCATGGCGGAGGCGGAGGCCCTGGGAAGGTGGGTGGAGCATCACATAACATCCATTCGCTCCAACCACATCTCGGGAGTGGACAATACGCAGGCGGACTAGTTGAGCAGGACCACCATAGACAGTGCAGAGTGGCGTCTGGATCCGACCCTGTTCAACCAGTTGTCTCACAGATTCGGCACCCCAGTGATCGACCTGTTCACCACCCGAGAGAACACGCAGCTCCAGTGCTTCTTCTCCCGCTTCCACTTGCCAGGGGCGGAGGGGACAGACGCCCTTCGATGCAGATGGCCTCAGGGTCTTCTGTACGCTTTCCCACTTCTTCCGCTTCTACCACAGATAATCTGCAAGATCATCGTAGAAAGGGCGGAGGTCCTTCTTGTAGCCCCCCACTGGCCTCGCAGGTCATGGTATGCTGACCTCGTCAGCCTGTCAATGTCATCCCCATGGCGGATTCCTCGGGACCAGGTCTCCCTCAGCCAGGGGGCCATAGTACACCAGGACCCCCAGTGGCTCCAGCTGGCCGTCTGGTACTTGAGGGGATCTCCTGAGGAGCGAAGACCTGTCAGAGGAGGTTGTACGTACCATCCAGGCGTCAAGACGACCATCAACGACCAGGATATATGATTCCACCTGGTCCACTTTCGCCAAGTGGTGTGACAACTACCATCTCGATCCAGTCACTGCACCTGTTTCCTGCGTACTGGACTTTCTACAATCTACATGAAACACCTGGCTGTGGTCCTTCTATTTGGAGTAAGCAAATATTATGCTGATGATATCCAGTAATGTATCTCTACCAGTGACATGCGGTGAGGTTTATGGCTGGTGAGGCAGTCTTCTCCCCCGACATCCCACTGTCTAAAGTGCTTCCTTTCTTTCGCCCGCCTGAATTCTGACAGGCGGGCGAAAGAAAGCACCAGCCCGCCAGCTCACTTTCTTTTGCCCGCCTCTATGTCCGCCGCAAATGATTATGATTGATACTAAAACTGTATAAGGAGATATTGAAAAATGGAAGAATGAAGGATGGAACTTTAACTTAACTATGGAAATATGAACAACAAAATAGATGGAAAATACGTCTTTGAATATTATAGCAATATGAAAGGGGGGAGTTAAAATAGTGATAGAAAATAGTGGGGGGGGAATAATAATTATATATTAATATGTTAAGAGATACAAAAGGACAGAAAGATGGTTCAGATAGGAAAGGTGTTAATAAAAGAGATGTATAAATAATATGAAACAATGGAAATGAAATGTAATATTTAGGAATAATAAGTCTATGTATGTGTAATGAAATGTATGTTACCCTACCACATCATTCACGCATTGATATGTATAAAGAATATAAAAAATAAAAAAATGATTGGAAAAAACAACAACCATTGCAATCCAATGGTGTAGATTGCAGAGATTCCCCAAGTATTTGTGCATAATTGATGCTGAGTTTTACATTTAATGTTGATAAAGTGAGTTTATCCCATACATGCCATTGCAAAAATCTTCTTAATGATGGATATTAATGTGTGTGTGGGCTGTCTTTTTGACTCCATTAAATTAGGCATGTAATGCCTTTATGCCAGGTTTGTATCCAAAAGAAACAAAGGGAGTCCTATGGAGAAGACCAATGGCTGGAGAATATATATTAAGAGGGGCTACCTACAAAACTTTTTTTAATCATCTTTTTTCCTATCTTATAAAGGCTGTAGGTTCTTTCTGCTAATTACCTTGTTTTATTTTTCTAAATACAGCAGGAAATGCTATTACGTATGAGCAAAGAAGTTCCTGTGAAGCCCCTCAGGTCACCCAAAATGGCTGCTCACCTATAGGGAATGGAGTAGCAGTTGAACCTGTGGCAAGTGACTGTTACCAAGAAGGACCCCATTGGCCACCTGCAAATCCAACAAAAGAGATTTCCCAGTCAACCATTGCTTTTTCACATGTGCAACAAAATTTTCCGGGTGCAAATCAATTTAATCAGTTAGGTGAGTAAAGTATTCTGCAGCATACTTGGGTAAATTCGGCCCAAATGGAGGCCAAAACGTTCCTTAAATTGCATCACTACAGTGGCTTAAATTCCTATTGACACTATCAAAAGATAGCCCCTCTCTTTCTAGTTTCATTTGCCCAGACTTTGCAAACTTATTAAATGTGGAAGAGGACTGAAAAAATCCAGGCTAATTGCTTGTTGAACAGAAAGTGAGAGCTTAATTGGCTGTCTCCTGACTCCCAATTAAACATTTCATACTTGGAGAGGAAACCTATCCTTCTTAGGAAACTAGTAAGAGAAAATACAAACAAAGGGCAGAGGAACATTGTTAGTGAGTTGTTCAATAAGGCAGTGCAGAGAATGGCTGTTGTCACTGGAGACACAGAGAAATGTGTTCAAAATGTGATAGGGATAAGGCAATATTACACAATTTTCCTCACTTTCCTCTTATTTTATTCATTAAGACTGAAATAAGTGGTTTGGCTAAATCAAGCCTTATAAGGATTTTACAAGTCATTTCACTTTTCACCAGCTTCATAACTTCTTTGAATTCTTAGCAGGCATTTCCCCACCTTGATAGCTTGATATATGGTCAAAGATAAAACTACCAAACATTTGCATTTATTTCCAAAATCATTGTAAGTAAGCAAATCTGTGTACAATATCATATATTCCTAACATATATGTGTTCATAATGTGTGTATTTGCCCAACCCCTCCTCTTCTTACTTATTGACCACTATGGATCTGTTTACATTATACCGGTTGTACTTCAAATATTTCTCCCAGTCTTGCCCAATGGTTCATAAATTCTAAATGGATTCACTTGCATAATCCATCTTAGGTTTATCAGCCAGCATTGTACTGGATAAAAATGAATAGTACACAGTCCATATGCATCAGCTGCTAAAACTATCTAACCCATGTTGCCATTGTAGGGCTTTTAACTTCTAGCCAATGCCTCCATTGTTTAGCTTCCTTTCCCCCAAACTCTCTCTGATCGTGACATGCCTCCCTCGTATTCCCCCAATAAAATAAAGGTTTTTGTGTTCATTGAGCAAGAAGTAGACACACGTAAAAGTGACTCAATGGCCAAAATATAATGCTTGTGACTTTTGATTTGAGAATTGTTCTTTCTCCTCCGTCTTAGAAGAAGCTGTCTGCAATACTAGCTGTTTCGTTGATAACATTTATCTGAGTGAAGAGCCTCGGGATAATGGAATGAGGAATAATGAAATGAAGAATGTCTATCTGCTTACAGCAAACCCGGAAGTTATGATGGAACAGAGTACATTTGTACCTTCAGCTACTCTCCCAACAGATGAACCAACCATCAATAATGTTCCTTCTCAGGACCCTCTAGGTCAGTGGCCCCCAACCTTTTGGGCACCAGGGACCAGTTCCATGGAGAGAGGTTTTTACGTAGACTGGAGGGGGCGTGGTTTTGTGTGCTGCCTACATCCGTGGATGGGGCTTTGCTTGTTTGCAAGGCCAGGTTTTTGGCATGCCACGGACTGGTACAGATCCACGGACTGGGGGTTGGGGATTCCTTTCTAGGCCAGTAAAAGAATTTTCTGTGGGCTCACGAAGGCAACGAATAAAAATATCTGAGCAGCAATAGCTAACAAAAAATATACCTTTTATTTGGAAAGTAGGGAGTAGTTCCTTCCCAGACTCCTTTTTCTGTCTTCTTTGTTTTCTGCTAATGCTTAGTCATTATGCAAGACTTTGCAGACAAAAGGATACTGAGTCGGCTTTCACTACACTGTGTACTCTTGTGTTTTGCAGAAACTGCTGCATTTAACATAAAAGTCTCTATCTACTATCACAACAAGATAGTGCGTGACGAAGCAGAAGTAAATAGCTGCCTGCTCACCTACAACCAGGAGAACTGCCACCAATCACACAATGCACAGGTCATACAGTTTCCAAATCCAGACATGCTGACGGATCAGAAGCGAGTTGAAAAGACCTTGTCTGTCTTAGAGCCTGCACGTTTATTATTATATCAGAAAACGGGAGGATCTGGGCCAAGCGACTTGGAATGTGTCAGGTCTTCCATGCATTCTCCAAGGAGCTGGACAATCATTCTCAGGACCCTCCATGTAAATTACTGCCAAGGAATGTTGAAACTGAAATCTTCAACTATGAACAGTTCTATCAAGGTGAGGATCTAGAAATGAGGCAAAGAGTTTTATTCATTGACTCTGTGCAGTCTTGAGTGTTCGGATCAGGTGCTGTGACATCCGGGTTGAAATAATTAAAAGGAAGCTAATTGCAGGCAGTCCCCTCTTACAGCCATTTGTTTAATGACTGTTGGAAGTTGCAGTGGCACTGAAAAAATTACCTTACAGCTGGTCCTTGAATTTATGACTGCAGCATCCCCATGTCCCATGATCAAAATTTGGGCGCTTGGCAACTGACAGTTGCAGCATCCTGGGGTCAGGTGATTGCTATTGGTGACTTTCGCTGGGGGGTTCCAAATTAAAGGGGGATGTTACATTTGCCTAGTGATTGCAGCAAAATCGCTTGGTTAACAATCGCGTTGCTTAGTGACAGAAATTCCAGCCCCGTTTGTGCTTCTAAATCGAGGACTAATTGTAAAATCTTTCCCTGCCATCTTTTGTTTAATACTGTTACAGCTATGCTATCACTGTTTTATCTCTTTAAAAACTGTTATCTTGGAAGACTCAGTGAAGACCTCTAAGGATAGAAGCCAAGGTGCCAAACAGCTTCTTCTCAAAGACTGCACTGGCTGGCATTTTCATGGGGTTCCACCACAAAACCGCGCTCAACTAAACCATGTCTGACTAAATCGTGTAGCTGACGTCATCAACAGGGTGACAACAGCGTGCAGACAGAACCCTAAACCTAAAATTAACCCCTAAACCTAAACCTAACCCCCCTAAACCTAATCCTAAACCTAACCCTAAACCTAACCCTAAACCTAACCCTTAACCTAATCCTAACCCTTAACCTAACCCTAAACCTTACCCTAACCCTTGTGGTTCCACCACAAAACCGCGCTCAACTAAACCATGTCTGACTAAATCGTGTAGCTGACGTCATCAACAGGGTGACAACAGCGTGCAGACAGAACCCTAAACCTAAAATTAACCCCTAAACCTAAACCTAACCCCCCTAAACCTAATCCTAAACCTAAACCTAAACCTAACCCTTAACCTAATCCTAACCCTTAACCTAACCCTAAACCTAACCCTTACCTTAAGTTGAATCGGCTTGCTTTCAAAGCGCTATTTAAAGCGCTCTTCTTTCTCCACGCTGGCTGTTGTCGCCCTGTTGATGACGTCAGCGACGCGGTTTAATCGGGCGCGGCTTAGTCGAGCGTGGTTTTGACGGGTCACGTTTTGAGGCAAGGTCTGTAGCAGTTATAATAGCAGCAGGAGAGATGGTTGCAAGAAGCTTTACTCCAGTGATCATGATGCAGCTGAACTCAGGCAGGGGCAGCAAATGTGCAGCTATGCAAGTCTACTCAACGTAGTTTGGCAAAAGCTCTCCAGGATTTCGTTCAGGCATTTTTTTCACGCCTAATTTGTAGATGACAGCAATTGAATGCAACATTTTATATGAAATGTACTTGATCTGGCCCTAGTTACCATCTTATAGTTCAAGAAAAATGGAACGTCTTTTAGGCTTTGTAAATAAATAGAATCTGGCATCGTACAACATGCTAAATTATAATGAATTGGCTGGTTTTGGCTTAAATGATGCCAGATTGAAATATTAAATTGATATTTGCATAGCTATTATCCTTTGGTATAGAGGTGTTATATGGGGAAATTGTTTCCTTGCATTCTTTCCTGCTCTGCTAAAATATGTTTGTATCTGGGAAAAATGCTTGAAATATGGATTGGGCCAGAAGATTTTATAGTGGCATCTTGAGAGGTCAGAAGGTCCCAATAACCTGTTATCACATTCTGGAAGTCTTGGTTAATGGGTTATTGATGATCAATCGATTCTAGGTTTCTTCTTACTGACGCAAAATAACCTTAGATTTTATTGTATTTATTTGCCCTGTTTTTCTGTTTATCAATCCATATATTGGTTTAAATAGCTATGAATCCTGGATTTTTCTCTTTAATAGAACTGGTTGAGTTCCGTGATGGTCAAAGACGCTCGTCTCCTGACTATACCATTTATCTGTGCTTTGGACAGCGGTTTACTGCTTCCAAACCCAAGGAGTCCAAGCTGATCTTGGTGAAGGTAAGGATATCGGTGTCAGGAAACTTACTGAAGATTGTTCAAGGTGATTTCAAAGGGATCACAGTAGTGGACCTCAGTCTGTTGCCACCCCAGCATGATTTCCTCTTGATGCCTGGATGGAAGGAAAGCTTAGCCAAGTGGTTGTGTGGATGAGCCCTAAGAACTAAAACTTTGCAGTGTTTGAGACTCTGTCTCCAAAAGCTGCTTTGGAGGGTGCAAGATCACAAATACAGTCCCCTCCAGACCAGATTTCTTCAGCCAGAAAGTCCAGCTTCATTCAGATCTGAGCTTGCTACAGCTGCATGTCTGGATTTTGAACATCAAGCATTACAGACTATAGAGTATGGCACAGTCACCTTCCAGTTGGATTTGCAAGATTGCTCTGGGGGCAGAAGGTATACCAGGTAAAGAAGGGAAATCTTGCCATGAGGGATTCAGTTCAGAAACCCAACATATTAAAATGTGAGGTTGTCTATATTTTCAGTTTTCAGGAGACACTTAATTTACCTACATCAAACCTCACTCTTCCTTCTTTCCTGTTCTTGTTTTTTTTCCTAAAAATCTTGGGGTGCCACCCTTTTGACCCTTCCATTCAGTGCATACCAGATTGTTCTCTGGGGGGAAGAGGGGGCTTTCTATAATATTGATCACGGGCAGATTTATTTAATAGGGAAATATTCATTAAGCGCCCTGTAAATATTTCATATCTCTGTCAATATTTTGTACAGGTTGTTTATCTTTATTACAATCTTTGACCAGCCTTTACCATAAAAGAGTGCCATCCAAAGAGAAATTGCTTAATACAGCAATGAGTTATTGGGGAAGAGAAAAAATAGTAATAGGGTAATAAACAGCATATCTACTTAAAAAGTTTTGCACAGGTGTATAACATGGTGAAAATATTTTGCCGCCTGATCAGTGAGTGTAGGGTTAGCATCCTTTAAACGATAATATATATAAAATGTATTTGTGTAGCCCTAGTATTTGGAAATGATTAGAGCAATTAAAGAGTGTCTTGGGGCATCATAGGGCACCTTATGAGATGGGTGCGAGTTTTCTTCCTCCCTGGATCCACAGGAGCAAAGTCTCTCTGAATAGGAAGCCCTTTGAAATCTTCCCTCTAGTAGTGTATGTTTCGTTGTTACAGCAATACCAGTTACATATAACCTGGCTTTCCCTAAAACCACCGGATTCTGCTTAGGAAAATAAGGCTAGTCTCTTTTAATCCCTTTATTCCCTTTCCACAAAGTTCTGCCCTCTGCAAGGTCTCAATCACTAGGTGGATGCCTGCTTGTTTAGCCCATGCTGGAAGGTCGCAGCTGCTGCTACCCTGTGGATATTTCTGCCCCTTCACAGCAATAAGCCACCGTGAGCATCTTCATCAATATTGTGGCATTTGCAGAGCAGGAATATGGTCCTTGGTCTCTTTCTTAATTCCCACCACCTTACAGGACTAGCTAAGAACATTTAGGTCTGGCTGCCGGAGTGAGTGGGAGATACAACCAAGTAAGGCTACCTTCCCTGTTCTTCCAATCACACTTGCTGATGAGAATTTTTTTGTTTAGTTGTGCATCACTCATTTCTGTATTTGTCCTTTGTGGAAGTAGAGATTATTCAACTGTATTTATGTAGTCATTCATTCTGGAGCATGTAAGCTGTTGTCTTGCATTCTTGGACTCTCCACTCTTTCGCCTTAATCCCAGAATATCTAACGTTAATCTGTTGCTAATTGGGAAAACTGATCTTTTTTTCCCTGAGCTCTCCCATTTCTAAGCAAGAAAGCCACAGTCAGTGTGAAACCATTTGTTTGCTTTTTGCAATTCTCCTAAATTAGAGAGTCAGTCTCATCCCTAATCGCCTTTTTTTTTTAGTGAAATGTATCTTTGCACAAGCTAATAATGTTTATTGTCTTCTGTGTATCTTACAGCTGGTTCCAAATTTTTGTAAAAATTCGCATGAATTCGTGCAGAGGGAAGGCTGCTCATCCCTGAACAGCGAAAGTCTGAGCCTCCAAATCTCCAACAGCCTTTTTGATATGATAGAACAGCTTTCCACTATATTCATGCAGACTGAGACAGCGTATTGAGTGTTTTGTTTTGTGTGCCAATTAATAGGTTTTGCAGAGGGTGAGGCTGGTTCTCTCCATTTGTTTCACAGGCCGAAGTACTACAATCTCTAGATTGCATCTCAGCCTTGTTATTAGGGCAGATGATCTTCTAATTGGACTATTATTTATTGAGATAATCACACCCCGGAGATACAGATACTCTGCCCTGTGAAATTCTTTCCAAGAACTTATTGGAATATATATCTTGCTATAGGGCATTATGACAAGGATTCTTCTTTGCAGTAATAATCGTGGTACAAAGTTGAGGAAATTCTTTTCAAGAACATATTTTTAAGTGATAAGAATTTCCAGATGCTAAGGGAATGAATTTAGTTTCTGGAATGCACTTTTTACTTCCTATGTTTTTTAAGTGAAAAGACATTAAATATACATTCTAACCTGAAACTCAGCAGAAACTTCCATGTTTCTCCAAACAAGACTATTCTCAAATGCTATGGGACAGTGTTAGAAGCAAGGTTTTGTATTTTCAGTCCTAAAAAGAAAGGGACAAACTTACAAAGGACTTCTGTTCCTCTGTAAGAAGTTGAAGTTTGTAAATATTTGAAAAGAAAAAAGAAAACGTCCCTAGTCGGCTGGAAAGGAGATGGGAGAGAGATTTAATTTCAGACTTGCAAGATTGAAGTCAGCCTTTCAAGATAGATCAGATAGGAAAGATGAGCTGTATGTCTATGGAACTTCTCAGTCATCCGGGTCATGGTTGCCCCAGAGGTGCTTTTTCAAAAGGCAACTGGACTTTCTGTTTTTTCTTTGAAGACGTTTTGCTTCTCAAAGTTGGATGAGAATTGAAACATCTTCAAAGAAAAACCAGAAAATCCAGTTGCCTCTTGAAAAAAAGCACCTATAGGGTGACCCAGTGAACTTATTCTACTTTTGCAAAGCTACATTAATAGAATTTTGCAACTCTGAAATTACATTTCTTTCCTATCTTTTTTAGAGCCCAAGAAACGGGCTCTCTTCTGAGGCTGCCCTGCGACATTCCTAGGTGGATTCTGATCGTTCCCTTGGGATGTGTCTCTGTGCCTTATCTCCCAAGATAATTCCCAAACTCACTCCCAAGATCATTCCCATCCGTACAGGACCCTGTTCTCTAGCCTAATTCATGTTCAACACCCCCACAAAAAAGGTAGAGGAGAAAAATTGCATTTTGATTGCAGAGTTTTGGAGGGGACGGGACAATCAGACTAGTGGATTATATCTAGCTAGTAGGCTGTCTATCCCCAGTTCAGAGGTGGTATTCAGCCGGTTCGGACTGGTTCTGGAGAAATGGTGGTGGAGTGATTCACCGAGGGATACTTGCCCCCTGGTGCTTCACTGCATGGGACAATTAAATGTGCCTTGAATAATTTCAAAGCAACTTCTCTGTGTGAAATCAAGTACCATATATGCACCCCATTAATAGAAATGAACTTGGTGGGTAAGGGTGACCACGTTTGCCTTCACCTGCAGCTGGAGTAGAACAAGATAAACAATTATTAACGTAACAAGTAGTTACAGGCATACTATCCACAAAATTCCAAGTAACATTTAGCAAAAACCTATGAAGATAATAAGAGTATGAAATATTAAGATTTCTTATTTTGTACCACTGCTGAATTACTTTATACGTATTAGAATTTGTTAATGCTATTTAGTATTTACTATGTGTAGAATTGAAACCATGGTGCATTTTTATAATATATATATATAAGATGCGGTTCTGGAAGAATTCCCAGCGCATAAGAAATTGGAGTTTTGGACTATGTTTGGACTATGAATGCCTGAAAATCTTACTTGTACTGAACTGAATTAAAGGTAGTTCTCGACACTGCATTTAGTTTAGTGCCCATTCAAAGTTACAACGGCACTGAAAAAAGTGATGTGACCATCTTTCACACTTACAACTCTTGAAGCATCCCTGTGGTCATGTGATCAAAATTCAGATGCTTGGCAACCGGTTCAGATTTATGACGGCTGCAGTGTCCTGGGGTCATGTGATCCCCGTTTGCAACTTTCTGATGAGCAAAGTCAACAGGGATGTCAGATTCGCTGAACAACCATGTTACAAATTTAACAACTGCAATGATTCGCTTAAGGACTGTAGCTAGAAAGATCGTAAATTGGAGCAAAATTCACTTAACGAACTAACGACAAAAATTTTGGGTTCAATTGTGGTCGTAAGTAGAGGACTACCTGCATGTTGTAACGTTGAAATTTAATATTAAGTCTTAATATTTTTTGTTTGGGTTCCCACAGAAATATTATTTCATAAAATGTGAAAAGTAATGAGAACTTGTAATGAGAAATCAAGTCTTTCTGTAACTTGTGTAAGCTCGTTAAAGTACAACTTCTGTCAATAATACGTACGGAAATAAATTGACATTGCATTAAATCTAAGAAGTATGTCTTTTTTTTATTTGAAATGATCCATGAAATAACATTGACAGAAATGATGTTGCCTAGTGATTTATCCTTTGTGGTTGTTGTCATTTATCCAAGATGTTCTACAACAAAAAATACCAGGAAATGAATTATAGATTTTGTTTAACAGATTAAACAGATTTAAAGCCAAGTATTACAATAGCAATAGCAGTTAGACTTATATACCGCTTCATAGGGCTTTCAGCCCTCTCTAAGCGGTTTACAGAGTCAGCATATCGCCCCCACAGTCTGGGTCCTCATTTCACCCACCTCGGAAGGATGGAAGGCTGAGTCAACCTTGAGCCGGTGAGATTTGAACCGCTGAACTGCAGATAACAGTCAGCTGAAGTGGCCTGCAGTACTGCACTCTAACCACTGCGCCACCTCGGCTCTTCTAGAATGATAGAATAAAGTTCTCTATTGCTTTTGAGGAAATAAGAAGCCCCAATGTGGAACCTCTTAACAAGAACGGTTTACAAATCTTTTGCAACTTTTTAAAGTAGCGCAAAGAGTTATATGCGCTCATGCATCGTCCAAAGCAGCTTTTGGAGATCCAGTCTCAAATCCTGCAGAATTTTAGTTTTTACAGCGCATCCACACATCCATTTTACCATACATTGTTTCTACCCTGGGTGGTAGGAGAAAATCATGTTGGCAAAAATCATAATGTGTCCACATCTTGCTATTAATGTATCACTGGAATAGGGCCATGCCTGGCTGCTACGTATACAACTTCACATGTCCCTGTAAGAACAATAATTGGCAATTTTCCCTGGTTCAACATCATCAGCCAGGGTTAAGCCATCACCAATTGCCATGTGGAATGTGCGCCAGGATGATGGTTTAAGATCTCAGCACATTGCATATATGATCTTGGAGCAAGAGTTCAAGGAACAGGATTCACTAATGTTCAGCTATGGGGGTGTACATAACAGATACACATAATTTCTCCCAAAATCCTACGGACTGGTCAATTAACCACTGTCATCTCCCTATCAGATGAGAGGTTCTCTTCTGTTTTCCCAGAGAAATCTTTATGTATCTTATTTTTCAGAGTAGAAGACACACTGGAGTAGAAGATGCACAAAGGTTTTGAAGAGGAAAATTTTTTTAAAAAGTTTTTGCACTCTGCAAACTCCCCAAAAATGGCCCGTTTTTCACGAAAATGGGCCTGTTTTTTTTCTCAAAAAAGGGGCATGAATAGCCCTTAGGAGGCTTGTAGAGTGCTCCTGTGGGGTGGGGGGTAAAAACGAGCAAAAAACGGCCCGTTTTACATCAAAAAAGGCATGGATAGCCTTTATTTAGGAAGCTTATAGAGTGCTGCTGGGGGCTGGGGGGGCAAAAAGCGGGCTGTTTTTCGCTCATTTCTGTCCTTCCCAGCCCACAGGTGCTTTTTGAAAGCCTTCTAAAAGCTATGCAAGGCCATTTTGTTGAAGGAGCGGAGTTTTAGGAGGCAAAAAAATGCTGTGTTCAGTGTATAAGACGCACCCAGATTTTCTTTTCTTTTCTTTTTAAGGTAAAAAGGTGTGTCTTATACTCTAAAAAATACGGTAGTTCCAGGCTGTTACTCCTTGAACCTTCCCCTTACTTGATGTCCCTCCAGGTATGTTGGGCTAGAATTCATAATTCCAAACTAGTTTAAGGAAGGCTGCTTTAGACTGCCACTTTTAACAAACCTGTCTTTCCACATGGACAGTGCTGGTTCCAAAGGTAGCATTCCCATAGCTGGTGATATAATATTGGCTTGGAACCTCGGTTCTGCTTGGTTTGTTTGGAACTGTGAAAAAAATGAAATGCTTAGTAATATTAGGCCTTTGCAATAATGTTGTGGCATCCTAGGGCAGTCACATGTGGCAGGCTGCCCCCCTATCATCCAAGTTTATGGTGAACTCAAGAGAAGTATCAAGTCACTAGGCTATGCATAGAAAATAAAAGGCAGCGACTCTCTTTCCCATTATCCAGTTCAGATAACCTTACCTTGGCAAGATCATTAGCTCGGTCTCCTAAGAATTTTTAGTGTGAAGTACAATCTCCAACATTGGAATAATGCAAGATTATTCTGTTTTAACCCGCCAAATCCAATGGGCTATAGCCCAGTGGTGGGCTGCTGCAAGTTCGGACCAGTTGGAGCGAACCAGTAGTTCTGGTGAGTAGTTGGCCCCGCCCACTTGCCCCTGCCCTATCCTGTCCTATATTTCTGTGTTTTTCAGCTCAGCTGATTCGCGCGGCACAGCAGATTGCTGCACCACAGCTGTTTTACTCACCAGCACTGCAGTCAAAGGTACGTTTTAGGGCTTAAAATGGGCAGTTTTTGAATGCTAAGCGTGCATTAGGCAAGCAAGTGCCTGAAGTGTGAGTGCGCATAGCCCATGCCTTTTATATGAAAACACAAAAAAGAGATTAAAATGTAAATACAAAAGATAGCTCTCCATTCAATAAAAAGTCAGGTCCCACAATGTGTGTGGGGGGTGCATGTGCAGGGGACACTCACATTGCATTTTGGGGGTTTGTGCAGATGCATGCACGCCCCTTCAACCCCTGGGCCTGGAAAGCCACCTGCACCAACCTGGAAGCCAAAAATGGGTGTGGGGGGAGGCGGGGTGCATATGCAGTGTGTTTGTGCATGGATGGGGAGGGGCGCTCACATTGCAATTTGGGGTTGGGTATTCAGCACCAAAAAGGTTAGCCATCACTGCTGCAAAGGATACTTGTGTGAAAAACGATCACGTCACTTTTTTTTAGTGTCGTCACTTCGAACGGTCACTAAACGAACTGTTGTAAGTGGAAAGACCAAGTTTAATCTAAGACAGCTGCAGGGCACTCGTTTGGGGAAGGTCAGACAGCTGGAAAGCCTCGAACTTTCTCTTCTCACGCAAACTGCTTTAAACAAAGCAACTCTAACTGCAGTTTCGCTTCCCGGAAAAAAAAATTGTAGCTACTTCTTCTCCAGAGGAAACCCAGCTGGCGAATGAAAGCTTAGCTTCTTGGAAAGCCAGATAACGGGATCGCCCTCGACTGCGCAGGACCGCTCAGACGGGAAAAGAAACTTAAACTTTCACGAGGGTCACGTGGTTTACAGGAAGAGCGCAGACCAGAGCCAAAGGCACCCCGAGGTCCTGCTCGCGACTGTGCAGTGCCTCTTGGCACCGATGGAGGCGAGCGAGAGCCCCGAGCATGCCCCCCCCCGGAAAGTGCCAATGCGAAAGGTGGTTCTCGCTGATTGGCTGTCATTGGCCAATCAACTTGCCCTCCGATTCGTAATATAAACATCATGCAGAGGACCGAAGTTCGTTGTTGTTTCTGCGTTCTCCTCTTCTGTCCTAGGAGATCTCTGCTAGTGAAAAAAAGGTAAGGATTTGTCATTTTCATGCAGTGGCTTTACGTGGTAGCTGAGCCGTAGTTGAAGAAGAAAAACACCACTTCTTCTAGGCGGGTATTTTCCCTTTTTCTGTGTCTTGCTGGAACAAGAGGTTTTTGCAGATGCTTTTCTGATACAGCGTCCAATTGTGACAATTTGTTCATTCAACTAAATTCAAACTACCAAATTAAATTATTTTTTAAAAGTTTCTTGAAAATGCATTTGCAAATATGAGCCGAAAAGAGTGCAACACCGAGGTGACATCTTAATTCACCTGACCCACCACGCCTCCTCCCCCCATCCCAGATCGCAGGTGTAGAGATTTGACCTGTCTGCGATCAGGAAATACTGGGTGCGATTTGCTCGTCGGTGGCTCCCGGCAATAGTTACTCAATAGATTTATGCAGGATTTTCCCCTGTTGCAGTTCCCTCAGTCCAGGAAAAGAATTTAAGATGCAAGTGGTGATAGCAAACGACTATATGGTGCAGAGAGAATCCTGCAGTATATCGCTTTATATAGTTCTGCAGATTGCATGCAACAAAAATTCTTGCATGCTGGTAGGAGACCTACTTAATGTTATCTCTTAATGTGTTCTCTGGTAATGTGCATATGGATGGGGTATTAAGCAAGTTGGCAACCAATATAGGAGGGGACACAGAATTTTGGAGCCTTTGCTTGCTAAGTTTATTTTCACCAGCATTTGAGCTGATGGAAAGCTATTTCTGTGCTACTAAAACACTTGAGTCTGTTTTGTAGCCTTCAATTGGTTGTTTCAATTGTTGCCATATGATGCACTGAAATGATGCAACAGTTTTTGAATTGACATACTTCATATGGGCTAACTGCAGAGGGACTAACTTACAGAATGCATCCAAAATCCAGAACCTATGACTATTGTGGGGTTAAAATTTGGCAGTTGTGGCCACTTCATTGCTGCTGCAGCAGCCAGCTGTCATCATATAATCATTATTTCCAATACTCTGTCAGCTTCTTACAAGGAAAATCAGTGAGTAAGTTACTCCTGCTGACACTACTCCAGTGTTTTTCAACCTTTTTTGTGCAAAGGCACACTTTTTCATGAAAAAAATCACAAGGCACACCACCATTAGAAAATGTTTTAAAAAATTAACTCTGTGCCTATATTGACTATATATAACACAAGGTGTTATATAGCAAATCAGATACTAAGGCCTAATGCCACAGAGGGGAGAGAAATTCATAAGTTTTCAAGATTTCCTGCACTGCTTCAAACATATACACTTAACACCAATGAATCCACAGTTATTATTTGATACAAGAAGATGGGTATGGAGAACGGAAAGAAATTTAAATTAATAAAAAAAGATGCCACTGAAATCATCTGTTTTAAATTATAATCCCTCTTCCTGACAGTGGATCAATAAAAAAGATTATGCCCAATTCAAACTGGAAAAATACATTTAGCTCAAAAAAATAGGACCTGGCTACCTGAGAGACCGCCTCCTGCCAGTCACCTCCCAGGGATTTTATGAATTACCCCTCTCTCTCTCTCTCTCTCTCTCTCTCTCTCTCTCTCTCTCTCTCTCTCTCTCTCTCTCACACACACACACACACACACACACACACACACACACACACACACACATTCTCCCATGCACAGAGCGGGAAAGGCGGGACCAAAGCCCGGCCGCGAGCGAGGGAGCGCGCGGTGAGCAGCGACGCCGGGCTGCTTCCTTCTCCGCCGCCGCCGCCTTCACTACCCAGCAGACAAAAGCGAGGGCCGGCCAGCGGGGGCTGCTTTCGCCGCGGCTGTCAGTCCGCCGGACCCGCTCCTAGCCCTTCTGGCCGCCGGACCCGCTCCTAGCCATTCCCTCTCTCTCAATTTCTCTTGGCTTGCAGCTGCAGCTGCTCTCAGGCAGGGTCAGCCCAGAGCCTGCAATGACAAGCCCCACCCTTGCGCGGCTCCCTCTTCCTCGGGCTCGTCGTCCCCTGGAGAAAATAGGATCGCGCACGTGTGCAACGGCCACGGGGCTTGCCCTAGCTCTGGTTCGGGTGAAAGGGACAAAGTGCTTTTCCTCGACTTTTAGTTTCACCACAGCGGCGGGAGATTAAGCGAATTCGCCCCGAAGGCTCCCAAGACAACAGAGGCCGAATTCAGAAAGCGCATTTTAAAAACGATTTTTTGGGGGAGGGGGGGCGAAATCGTACCGCGCACCTCTCATTTGACTTAAGCGTATCGGTTCTCTGCTATCACGGTTCGGGTGCTGTCCTCCCCCTCCCTTCTCCTTTCATTGTCGCCCTTCCTCCCTTAACAGTTAGAGATGTCAGAGATATCAGAGAAGTCCCGAGGCAAAAACACCCGGCGGGTGTTTTTCCCACGGCACACCTTACATTATGTCACAGCACACTAGTGTGCCGCGGCACAGTGGTTGAAAAATGCTGCACTACTCTTTTGCCTGCCAGTAATCCAGGGACCTGCCTCAGGTCCTGCCCCCGCCCTGTTTAATGAAGAGGGGAAATGTCCCCATACGTCACATGATGACATAAGTTTGACATACCATTCTGTTTCTCTAAGTATGGAAATACCTTTGAAACACAAGGTGAAATTTCCTGCTTTCATTGTCAACCTTTGTTCTCTTTCTGTAATTTCTGATGTTGAGTGAGGGAGATGATGAAATATGATGACAACATGCAAATGAAGTTATGTATAATAGTTATTTTTCCTGAACCAATGACTCTGTATGGTGGGTTGGGCTGAGGGAGAATGTGACTGGCCCAAAGTCACCCAACCAGTTTGTATATCCAGGGCTGGACTAGGACTCTCAGTCTCCTGGTTTCAAGCACTGTGTGTGTTTTGGCACTATTATAATATGCTGGAGATGATGTCTGCGTTCACAGTTTGAATAAGTGTAGCAAGATGTTTTTTTTTTTTGCTGGATTCCTAATTTTATTTTTTTCCCTTTCCCCTAAACATCAGCAGTTGGAGGTGATTAATCTCCTTAGCAGATAATAGCATAGGAAGGGAGAGAAGAATAAGCAGATTGTGACAAATGGGTAGACCTTTAGCTGCAAAACCTGTTCCCAACTTTATGAAATATTTTGTATGGCTAAGTTCAAAGGAGCTCAACTAGCTGCTGACCTCTTCTTTGGGGTACACAGTGCAAACCTTTGCCTACCTTATGGTCAGCTTAGCTTTTTGATCCCGACCAAGTCACAGGTGATTGATACTAACAACAACTCTGATCTGGACCAGAAGGGGTGGCAGGTGAAGTAGAACTGTTTGTTCTTCAAAAGACTTTGGGGATTTTTGTAACATAGTTTTTTTTCAAAAATTACCCCTTGCATATCACACCTTGTGATGGTGAAGTTTCCTTAACTGACTGTGACCACTCTTAAGTGCCACACAGTTGTTTTAGGGCAAAAGACCTGTTGTCATTTTCAAGTGCACAATATAATCAGCTGAACATTGGTGCACAAATTTGTTGTGGAATACAGTAAAATGATACAGTACGTGTGGGTAATGATTTAGAAATGTTGTAAGGAGTTGCAAAATCTTTTAAAAACTCTTGTGGGTCTGTTACATAGAGACTACAAATATCTTTTCACTATGGGTTTCTATCATATCAAATAGGAATTTTCATCTATTTGAGGCAAGTTTTGTACATTTATTGCTTTAAATATTTATATTCTTCCCTCCTGCAGTTCCTTCGAGATAAACTTTCAGTTTGAGAAAATCAAACTTGCAATATAGTCAGAACAGTCAAAATCTAAAAATAGTGTGAAATTGTCCTAATTAACATTTCACCATTTAAAAAGCAGGGATTTTTTTTAACAAAAATCTTTACAACATATTACTATGTCATCAAAGTAAGTTTCAAGCAAGTCTACCCCACAAAATGAGATGTTTGAATCCTTATCACCTGCTATCCCCACCCCTGAAAATCTGAAAGAGAACACACAGCAGTGATTATTTTGGTGGTCAGGCAGATCTATTTAGCTAAAGGAAGACATGTTTTGACTGATGCGCCCTTAAGTACATCTCAGTTTTTGCAAAGCACTTGAAGCATGTATTCATGTACGTTGTGTGAGGTGGGAATATTTGGGCTCAGGGCTAATCACATGTTAGATGAAGACTGCATAGATCTGATCAATAGTGTTGGACCCTTATCTGATGCCAAGCCCAATTACCTCAATGTAATTTGGAGACTCCCTAATTTGACTTTTGGTCCCTCTTTGAAACACCCCAATTTAGTACCTATCATTTGAAAACTCTGTTTCATGATATAGGCTGGCTTAGAAATCTGGGAATTGGGGGCTCAATGGGTGAATGGTTGGAGAAGGTAGGAATTTTCACCACTACTGGCAAGGACAGCAAGTTTAATTTCCCTACTCCATCTGGAGGCGGTGCATAATTGCTTTTCTTCAGGAAGTGTGGCCAAGCTATGGTGTGCTTCTTGAAATTGTGATAGAGCACTTTCTGGGTGGAATGTGATAACTGAATGAGTTCAATCTGCCATATTGATTAGTTCACTGAGCTAACTATTACAGTATGATGCGTGCCAGGTTTTATTTATCTGTCCAATGAATATGGCTGCCATATCTCCATTCTGGGCGTGCCAGGTTTTATTTATCTGTCCAATGAATATGGCTGCCATATCTCCATTCTGGGCGTGCCAGGTTTTATTTATCTGTCCAATGAATATGGCTGCCATATCTCCATTCTGGGCACTGCGGACAGTAAACAAAATGAAAACAGAAATTCATTAAAAGCCAAAACCCAATTAAAGGCCTGCATCAAGGCTCAATAAACACACAAAACCACCACAGGAAGATTATTATATAGTAGCATCAGGAACTATTTCATGACAATTTATTTCACATAAGTAAAGGTTCCCCTCACACATATGTGCTAGTCATTCCCGACTCTAGGGGGCGGTGCTCATCTATATTTCAAAGCCGAAGAGCCAGCGATGTCCAAATACGTCTCTGTGGTCATGTGTCTGGCATGACTAAATGCTGAAGGTGGTGCATGGAACGTTGTTACTTTCCCACCAAAGGTGGTTCCTATTTTTTCTACTTGCATTTTTACATGCTTTCAAACTGCTAGGTTGGCAGAAGCTGGGACAAGCAACGAGAACTCACTCCATTACATGGTGCTAGGGATTCAAATCGCTGATCGACAAGCTCAGCGTCTTAGGCCATGAGCCATCGCATCCCCTTTTATTTCACATACATGTGCACCAATGGGGAGAATGCTTAAGAGTGCTCTACCTACATGTGCACCAATGGAGAGAATGCTTAAGAGTGCTCTACCTAAATGAGATTAGAGGTATGCAAACCCACAGACAATCTTTCTCTGGGGAAAGCCCAAGTTTTGTAGCATCCTGCATTTATAGCTAAATATTGCAATCTCTTCTTGGTATTTCATATTGCTTAGTTATTAATTAATCATGATTGATAATTAATCAATTGATATTGCAGTTTTTGTGGGCTTATTTTGAATGGACTACCATGATAGTATGACAAACATTTATTGCTGAATTCTGGTCTGAAATGATTGACTTCTCTATTTCTAAAACTGCCCAGGGTATTATAAAAGTTGAGAACATGATATGGGAGCTGAATTTGAAGCCTACTTGGCTATGAAGTAATGAAGTAATACTATGATGCAATAAAAGTTCATAAACCTGAAATTAACATGGGTTACATCATCTGGTTGTTGTTTTGGAACAGGTTCTCCTCGGAGGGTTCTTCCATTAATCCATAAGTTACTCAGTGTAAGAAATAGAAACTTCTTTCATATTTCACCTGACAGCTACACAATGGCAACATCAGCAAATAAGGGGTGAGTGCTCCTGAGGTAGAATTGTAAAACAAACAATAATAAAAATGTATGTTTATGCAGAGGAAAAGTAGGTTTGGGTATCCTTACTTTTATTCATACACTCTGCTTTTCAGCTAGTGAATAGTATGATAAATCTGTCAGTGAAGCCAAGCACTTTTCTTTTCTGCAAATAAGAGCTTTTGACCTAAATTACATTGAGAGGGATGGAAAAAAGCACCAAAGCAAGAAGAAATTGAGACTTCTTTATTCAAGCATTTGGAAGTAAATTCAATAGCATTTTCTTCCCTGTACATCTGCTTAGAATTTCAACTTTACACATCAAACCCTATAAATAAAATAACAAAAACCAAAATAATAGTTTTTACAATTCCATGCTGACCTTAAGATGCTGGCAGAAAGTGAACACAATATATCATAAACTTGTGAGCCAGCTTAATATTTCAGCATAGCATCTAACACATTCTGACATTTTGCATTTACACTCCTGGGTTGGTGGCAAGTCACATCACTTGTACTGGGATGTATTTTTAAAATTTTGCCCTCCCTCTACAGATACAGTTGATTGTGTCTGTTCTATTTTAGATGAATCAGAGAGTCATACACATTATTACAACCTTGGTTAACCCAGTACTTTCCATGTATCTTGGACTAGAGCTCCCACAATGGTATTACTTTCCTGTCAGGTTAGTGGGTGTTGTAATCTAGTAATATCACTAGATAAACTTACACCTTGTGCTTCTATGTAGCAGCTGGAAATGTTTGGTTTCAGAACAAAAAGAAGAATAAACAATGAGCATTACACTGTAAAGGGTGGGGGATTTACAACAGCCATAATTCTGCACTGATGTAATAGTGTAGTATAGGTTACTTATTAGCCATTAAGAAAACTCTTGAGTTACTACCTCATCATACTCTTTCAAATTCTTTAAACTTAGAGAGAAAACTCTTATATTTATTTTAAAACTAAATGTTTTTAAGAAAGTTTATCTGTATAACTAAAACAATTTTAATGGATCTTTTAAAACTTTTTTTAAAGATACATATGTTCAATAATATTTTGTAAACTTAGGAATTATTCAAGCATTATGTAGAAGAAAAATGACAGATTAAAAACTTCCTTTTCTGTCCCTCTTCCTCTTAAACATAAAAGGTTTCTAAGCACAAAGCAGTGCATTGGAATTTTCTTTTAATTATATATATCAAATCAATAGAAAATCCATTTTTACTAATAAGCTTAACTAAATAGTGTAGTATAGGTTACTTATTAGTCATTAAGAAAACTCTTGAGTTACTACCTGTGTTATTTCTGGAGGAGTTACTCATATAAAAAACATTTTCCATCTATCTAAATATGATAACATTCCTGGGTATGTACTATAGCTCTATAGCTATTTGGCTTTGAAGGGGAGAAAAGGATTGTACACAACAGGTAGTAGAGTATCAGACAGATTAGGTTAGGAAAAAACACAGTTCCTTCCGAATTGTTGGCAGTTGCTCAGGGAACATCCCTCTCACAATTGTACAACTCTAATGTGTCAAATTAATGATTTGTTCTTCTTTTGTCTGCAAATTCACACTCTCACTGCCGTCAAGCAATAGATAAATGTTGCAGAACAGGCAAATTAACATCCACAAGGTAAACAAGTTCAAGTACAAGTTCAAAATAAGCACATCTAACAGCTATTGTCTGCCATGTTTGCCTGTTGACATTTTTCAACTTTGGAATAAGGATCAAGTGAGAAAACCAGGAAAGTCCAGACTAGATAAGAAAGTTGAAAAACATTCCAGAGTGGTGACAAACCATATTTGTATTGTTACCAAGAGAAGAATGGATGTTGTCTGTTGCATCATCACGTATTAAGCTTGGTTTGAGGGAGAAAAAGTACTAAGTTACACAAGGTTGCTATACTGTATATTGTGATGCTCAGATTCACCTGAAATGGAAAGGAATGATCCAAATCAAGCTATACCATGAAAAAAATGCATTTTTGTGAGGTTCAGGGGGAAAGGATTTGATTCTGGCTTCTTTATTTTAAAACTCTATTATGAAAACTGCACTTCTTTTTCTTAATTAGAGGTTTTATTGTTTTGTATAAGGTCTGTAATGAGATTTTGGAGATCATCCTGCATGTGGACTTAAGTCATTTTACTTGTGGGGAATCTGGGCTATAATTTTCAAGAAGTAACGTTCTTCTCTTTGTTCACTCAGGGATCCTGAAAAAGTTGGGTTTTTTGACTGGTTGATTGAAAAGATCAACATTGGAAGATACAAGGGTGTTTTGGACTGGACAGATGAGAACCACACAACCTTTCGTATCGGATGGAAGCATTTTGCAAAGAAGTCTCTTGTGGCAGATGATTGTCAGATTTTCATGGTATGAACATCATCTGCTCAAAATGATTATATGTATGTGTTTGTCCTGCCAAACAGAGTACTATCTTCTGTAACTGTTGCAAGCTTCTAATATTTTGAATAGATCATGATGTAAGCTTTCACAGGCCGACTCATTGATGCTGAAAGAAACTAACATAGCATTTTTCTGAAAGCTTGAAGAATTCATAAGGCATCCTAAAGTGACACTTCCATTGTAGGTTGGTCTTCCAGACTTTCGATTGTGGCTGCATATTTCTTCCTTTTTATTTTTGATAAAGGAGAAAGGGTGGCGGTAATAATATCTGATAGTTTAATGAAAACCATCTCTGAATTAAAAAGTATTTTAATCTTTGTTCTCATTGTAGTTGCATCCAGAAACTGCCCGTAAGCAAACACCTATTATTTATAATGGGTGGAGATTGACATCAGTTCTCCCATTCTGAGTAGCAGATGCCTCTCTCAGTATATGTGATTACTTTTATTTAAATAAAGTTTAATTAAGGTTTATTAGAAGATAAAATACAATGCAAATCAAGATTAAAAACTAGGGAATGCGGGATAAAAAAGGAGAAAAAAAATATTCTGATTTCCATTTCTTTTCAACACAGTAAAATATTAATACATTTATGACCTCAACTTTTTACATTACCTATAATTATTACAAGCCAGTTCCATAACTATAATTATTAAATGTTCAAACCAAATCCTAGATTTCAGGCTTTTCTGTTTCAACCCCCCCCCCCCCCCGAAGTAATAGTCCAATACAAACAAACCAAATCTCCTTGTTTAAAACAGTTTACATCACCATCTAACCAAATCCATTTTCCCCCCGTTGTAAGAAATGATATATATATCTGTTTACATTTACTAATCTTTCTAAACTATGATCATCTGTATTAACAAAAATCATCATACTCTTTCAAATTCTTTAAACTTAGAAAACTCTTATATTTATTTTAAAACTAAATGTTTCTTAAGAAAGTTCATCTGTATAACTAAAACAATTCTAATGCATCTTTTTAAACTTTCTTTTAAGATACATATGTTCAATAGTATTTTGTAAACTTAGGAATTATTCAAGCATTATGTAGAAGAAAAATGACAGATTAAAAACTTCCTTTTCTGTCCCTCTTCCTCTTAAACATAAAAGGTTTCCAAGTTTAATTTCAATAAGATTGTACAAACTTAAGAGTAACCTATTCATCCCATTTTCAAATCTACTTTATAAGCACAAAGCAGTGCTTTGGAATTTTCTTTTAATTATATATATCAAGCCAACAAAAAATCCATCTTGACTAATAAGCTTAGCTAAATTTAAGTCATTCCCTCCAACTTGTCAACATAAAATAAAATATTTTGCTTCTTTGGAATATATATCAAATAAATAGAAACTTCCCTTTTTCTCAAGAGAGTCTCAAATATGATTTTTAAAACAAATGCGTTAACGTTTTCAATTTCCAATTCAATTTTGAAGTGGAGATCCCAAACTTGTACCTTTGTGGATTGTAGATTTACTTGCAGTTCTTTCAACTGCACTGGGAGGCTTGTAATTTAACCCATCATTTTGTGGGAACTGTTAATGTCAGATTTACGTTACAAAACTATTGTTGTCGTTTGTATTGGCAAACACTTGTGCTGTAGCCTCAATAGTTTGATAACTTTCTGCTTTTGGTTGCATCTCTGGATTACCTTTCTTCTTTGAGTAATTTGTGTATCTTGCTTCTCATTTGTGACATCTTTTGAATATGGTTCTATAAAGTGAATTATTTTGTTTAAATAATCCTCCAAAATAATTTTTGCAACCTCTTAAGTGGCTTCGATGTTGCATCATCTTCTGTTTTTTAACTGCCTCTTGTTGTAAAGAATAACTTTTTTTAAACAAAAAACTTTTTGTAATCAGTATCTCCTGACCAGTCAGAATCCATTAAGTTGGAAGATTTCAGCCTCCCACAACAAGCTATCCAAAATTGCAAATTATAACTACCAATGTTAAATAAAGGTCACAAATTCATGTAAATGACAAAATAAAAACCTTTTATTAAGAGTAACAGGTTGTGACTAAAAAGAACCTCTTTTAGCTTAGCAAAGGTAATAAGAGTAGACTTCCCCAATGTGGCATTCTCCAGATGCTGGATACTTGCATTTTTGAAAACTTGCATCTCTAACACACATTAGAAAGGGCACAAAATTTGAAGAAGCTCTACATGAAAAACTACACAATGAAATAACATCTCTAGTTACCTGTTCAGTACATCTTTACCTTTCATAAAGTTTTGGACTATTTGCTTTTTTATTAGATTCTGATTACCCTATTCCTGATTAGTTGAATCAGGAATTAGACAAGGTGGGACCTGACTTTTTATTGAATGGAGAGCTATCTTTTGTGTTTACATTTTAATCTCTTTTTTGTGTTTTCATATAAAAGGCATGGGCTATATATAGCAACAAATATTTTGAAGATATAGCAACTCTCAGTAAATGGAAAAGCAACTTCCGCTATGCCCTGAACAGTACAAAGAGATTTG
This sequence comes from Thamnophis elegans, assembly GCF_009769535.1. NCBI lineage: Eukaryota > Metazoa > Chordata > Lepidosauria > Squamata > Natricidae > Thamnophis > Thamnophis elegans. The sequence continues at coordinate 76,158,414 of NC_045541.1, read as the reverse complement.
AAGTACTGGTGTCAAATGAACCTGACTTTCGCGAATACAGAATCATCCCCCTGAAACCAAAAACTGATTCAACAGCTAATACCTCTTCTGGTACAAGTAAGAGTTCTTATGTTATATTTTCAGCGTAGAGATAGCGAGGGATTCATTTCCTGTGTATAGGAAATGATGAGAAAAATTAAAAGTCTGAGGTTTTGAAAGGATATCATTTAAAAATAAATGGTGGATATCCATACAGGTAATCTTTAAACTTATGACAGTTATTGAGCCTATCCATTTTAATTGTAAAGTGAGAGGAAGTTAATTGAAACTCTTAAATGAATGAGTCCCCATCCTGGATCAGCCCAATGTATACATTAAACAACGTAGGGGTGAATGCAGGGGTGGTTAAATGTGTATGGGGTGCCTCAGGGATGCTTGCCTTGGGTCTTCCAGAGCCTCCATTACCCCCTGAGATACCCCCATGCTCTGCTTCATTTCCTTGGGGTTCCCACAGCCATCTCCATCCCTCACAATCCCTTGCTTACACTTTCAGAGATCTGGAGAACTTACTGGCCCCATGGAGCAGACATTTGCAAACTGACCTCAGCAAAGCAGCATTTTTTCTGCCTTTCTGCATGGCCTCTTTAACTCAAAACAGGATAATGAGCCAGAGTTTTTGCTTCACAGTTTCTGTATTTCCTGGTGAAAAAGTTTTAAAAGGAAGGGGGCAATGAAGGGTTAAGTGTTAGAAGGGCAATGCAAAGGGAAGAGCAGCTTTGCCTTCAAGGTCAGGTTGCAAAGAAGGCAAAGCAGCTCCCTCTGTATTGCGCTTTAACAATTAACTCTTCACTGTCTGCCTCTGTCTCACTGCACCATGCTCCTGTTCCCCCCCCCCTTTCCTTTTAAAACTTTTTTCACCAGGAAATATACAAACTGCAAAACACAAACTGTAGCTCATAATTCTGTTTTGAATTAAAGAGGCCATGCAGAAAGGCAAAAGGCAGGGGAAATGCTGCTTTGCTTAGGTTAGTTTGCCATAACACTGAATTCTGCAGATCTCCAGAAGGTGAGGCATTGTTAGGGGTTTAATGGGGAGAAAGCAGTCCTGGCAGGGCAAGGATGGGTGGGGAAGATAGGTGTGCATGCTGCCGCATCTCTACAAAATTAGAAGCCACCCAGTCGTTCATAAGTGCTAAAGATGAGATAACTTGTAAAATTCTTGTCTTCAAATCATGGTCATAGGTGGCTTTTGGGAAGTCTGTTTTAACTTTGAACAGGCACTAAATGATCTGCCATATCTTGAGGATTACCTGTATTATTCCAAGCTAACTTTGCCAAGCCTTATTTTAGGGAATTTAATTGCAATAGCAACATCTGCATACATCATAGACCAGCAACTGCATCTTAAAGTACTTCAAGTTTCTAGAATCATTTCATATATGAAAAAATTGCAGTGGTACAGCATTGGATTTTTGAACAAGGATTACCAATTATTAGGCAATGTGCAATAAGTACATTTCAGTTTAGTAAGTGTTAATTAAGATAGTATGTTTCGGGCTGGAATGAACTAAGAGAGTGAACCAACTTCATAGCTTGCTTGTCTTTGTCACACTGTCAGCCTCTGCTTTGCTGTTGCTTCGGCTGCCATGAAACGGGGAGGGAGGGCATGGTATTTGGGAGGGGTTACTCATTGTGCTGGAGGAAGGTTCTGGAGTTCAGCTGCTGATCGGACTACGCATGCGTGGGAGTTTCCCGCCAGGACTAATGGCACCGACATTCCATCTTCGTGATTCCTTTTGAAGTTATCTCGCACCTGACACTTGGGAGAATTATGATTGGACTGTAACTGTGATGCCAAGGGGAGGGGAATGGGCTATTATATATATCAATTGCTTTCGTGCCTAAATATTCAGATTTCGCTGCGCTATGCCTTTAATCATTTATAATTAGTAAAAGTACACTTGCTTTCCACACATGGAGACTTGTGGTCTTTCTTTCCTAATTATCTAATGGAGAGGTGCTGACAGTAAGCGAAATCTCACTTGCACCCCACCAGGAGATTTCAAACTTTCAGGGGAGGTGCCCTTTCAAGAAGAAACGAAGACAACGTCTTTGCACGCAAGCGATGAAGACATTGAAAAGGAATCCGCTGATTCATCATTAACTGAGGGAATGGCTGAGTTGAAAATAGCGGCCCCTGCGATCCCCCCCCCCGTTCGTCCTTGTCTGTGGGACAAAAGGAGGACAGCGCAAGTTGGGATGCTGGAGATCTTGCCCGAACGAAGGCCCCGAGAAAGAGTTCAAACGGAGGACTTTGAACAAAGGTACTCTATGCAAAGATTCGGGGAGGGTGAAGAGGCCGTGGGGGGATGGGAGCAAACTAACCCAGAAACCGCTTCTCCCCCCCCCCCCCAGCCAGAGCAGTTGCCAGAGCTGGGGGCCCCCCTAGAAGACGGAGAATGGCAAAAATCCCTCCCTTAACTGTGAAATTTGACGGGAATCCAAAAAAACTGGGCCTCTTCATTATGCAAGTTTATAACTTTATGGAAATTTATGGCCCCGAATTAGAATCGGATGACCTAAAAGTCCAAATGGTGTTGCTTGCATTGGAAGAGGAGGCGGCCGAATGGTGCTTAAGTCTACACCAAAGCAACTCCCCCCTCCTGAGAGATTTTGATGCGTTTATGACTGCGTTTAAGAGAAGATTTGATGACCCCCTGAAGTTTATGACCCTCAGACAGGGGGATAGACCGGTCTCTCAGTATATTCAGGAGTTTCAACACCTGTCTGCTTATATGAAAGGGTGGTCTCAAGAGTGATTTTAGTGATTTTTTTTTTTTTTAGTGATTTTATTAATATTTATAGGCCGCCCTTTTCCCTGAGGGGACTCAGGGCGGCTTACATAAAATGGGGAAGGGAGGGTACAGACAATAAACACAAAACAATACATAGAAGTAAAATAGTAAACAACATTCATTCATCATTCGGGTGGGGACAGATTATCTTTATCCCCAGAAAAGGAGCTTCTAGACAAATTCGCATTAGGATTGAATGAAGACATTTATCAACAATGTGTGAATCGACACCTCCCCAAGCGCGTTACCGCTTGGTATGAAACTGCAGCAGACATTGAGCTTGATTTGATTAGACTGCAACGTGCAAAAGAGGAGAGAGAGAGAGAGGGAGAGAGAGAAGAAAAATCACCCCGCCAACTCAAAGGGCCCCTCCCCGCATCAGGGGTGAAAGAAAGGGAAGCTCCGCAGGCACATCCAAACCGCTCACTTGTTTCCGTTATGGAAGGGGGGGGCCACCGCGCTCCGGAGTGCCGCACTAAACTCCCCGCAACTGCCCCACCCCCTGCCAAGAGGGAAGGGAAGACAAGCAAGGCCCCGGACAAGAAAAAGAAAGAAGCTGCTTTCGCTGCGGACGCCATCTCCCCCCCACGGTTCATGCAAAACGTGGAGGGAGAAGCTGAAGCTTCCACCAGCTCCTCTGATGACTCCGAGGACGACGCCTTGTCTCGCTGGGTGAGTTCAAACAAAGGCCCCATGCTGATCCCGATAGAATTAAGGGTTCCACCCGATGGGGTGTCAGAGCAGCTTCCCGCCCTCCTTGACTCGGGTTGTTCCCGATGTATGATCAATCCTGCAATGGTGGAGAAACTAGGCCTCAAGTTAAAAACTTTGAAAACCCCTATTGTCTTTTGCCAAATAGATGGGTCCATAGCAGGGGGTGGCCCAGCCCACTTCTATACTGAACCTCTTGAGATGAAAATGGGCACCCACATAGAATTAATTTCTTTTATTGTGGCTCCTGGAATGGACAGGCCCCTCATTTTAGGCCTCCCCTGGCTTTGAAAATGGAACCCTCGCATAAATTGGAGGGAGGGATGGTTGCGCATTCGCACAAGGACGCCTCCAGAAGGGAAGGGCGTTTCCCCGGAGCCTGTTAGCTGCAGCTCCGCTTTGGCCGCCAGAGGGCAGGAGAGAATTGAAGGAGAGGAAAAGATTCCTAAAGTGTATTGGGACCTGAGAGGAGTTTTTAGTGAAGAATCTTCCGATAAACTTCCGCCCCACAGACCTACTGATTGCTCCATCGACATTTTGCCCGGTGTCAAGCTTCCAAAGCCCCAAATATATTCCATGTCCCCTAGAGAGATGGAGGAAATGAGAAAATTCATTGATAAAAATTTGGAAAGGGGTTTCATCGAGCCAGCACGACCCAAAGTAGCTGCACCCGTATTATTCAGGGAAAAGAAGGATGGCTTCCTGAGACTGTGTGTTAATTTCAAGAATCTGAATGGGATCTCGGCCCAAAACCTCTACCCGTTGCCGTTAATGAAGGACATGTTAGCCCAATTGGGGAAGGGTCGCATTTTCACTAAACTGGACCTCAGAGAAGCATACTATAGAGTCCGCATAAAGGAGGGGGATGAGTGGAAGACTGCTTTCAACTGCCCCCTCGGCTGCTTCCAGTTCCGAGTGATGCCCTTTGGCCTGCAGGGGGCGCCTGCAGTTTTCATGCAATTAATTAATGAGATCTTGCATGACCACCTTTACAAAGGCGTTATCGTATATTTGGACGATATCCTTATTTACACTCAGACTTATGACGAACACGTCGCTTTGGTCCGCACTGTCTTGAAAAAACTCAGGGCCACTGAACTGTATGCCAAACTGTCCAAGTGTGAATTTCATCAGGCGAAGATTGACTACCTAGGGTATCGTATCTCCCCCGCTGGCATTGAGATGGACCCTGGAAAGGTGAAGGCGGTCACTGAGTGGGAAGCACCCCGGACACGCAGGCAACTGCAAAACTGGGTTTTGCTAATTTTACCATCAGTTCATTCCTTCTTTTGCTAAAATTGCGCTTCCTATCACTAATTTGTTGAAGTCCAAGGGTGGGCCTAAACCTAAGCCTAGCAAGCCACTGGATTGGACCATGGAGTGTCAAACTGCTTTCGAGAAGTTGAAGCGCCTCTTTGCTGCGGAACCGGTTCTGAAGCATCCCGACATGGACAAGCCTTTCGTCGTCCAAGCTGATGCCAATGACGTGGCTGTTGGGGCCGTCTTGCTTCAATCCAACGACCAAGGTAATTTGCAACCTTGCGCTTACACCTCCCGCAAGCTCACAGACACTGAAAGATGTTGGGCTGTTTGGGAAAAGGAAGCATTTGCAGTGCGCTGGGCCCTGGCCACGTGGCGCCACTTTCTAGAGGGCGCTAAACACCCTTTTGAGGTGTGGACTGACCACAAAAATTTGGAAGCTTTGAGGACTCCACGCCGCCTGTCCCCTAAGCAGATGCGCTGGGCCCAACATTTCAACCGTTTCAACTTCACACTCAAGTACATCCCTGGGGGGAAGAATTTCATGGCTGATGCTTTGTCCAGACTCCCTCAATACAACCGCTCTAAACTGAGTATTGTTCAGCCTGTCGTTCCCACATCCAGTGGTCACTTGCCAGCAGGCACGCTCGAAAGTGGAGGTGCCTCAGGATTTTCTTTCTGATCTCAAACGGGCCCTTCCCCAGGATGACTGGTTCCAGCAGCATCAGGATGAGTGCACCATGAGGGACGATTTACCGTGGATCGGAGCCAAGTTTTACGTCCCAGCCTCTCTTCGTCTCGTCGTCCTCCAACGAGCTCACGATTCTAAGTTAGCGGGTCACTTTGGATTTGTAAAAACATTACACCTGGTGAAGAGACAGTTTTGGTGGCCCTCTTTGAAAAAGGACATTGAACTTTATGTTGCCAGTTGTCCGGTCTGTGCAGCCGCTAAACGGCCACCTGGAAAGCCACAAGGCCTACTTCAATCAGTGGCCCGCCCTGTCACCCCTTGGAAGGAGATTTCGATGGACTTCATTGTCGAACTTCCTGAGAGCCAGGGGCACACCGTCATTTGGGTGGTTACGGACTTATTTTCAAAACAAGTTCATTTTATTCCACAAGATTCCTTCTGCAAAGGCACTGGCTAAACTTTTCATTTCCCACATTTACCGTTTGCATGGGGTGCCTGATCGCATCATTTCCGATAGGGGTGTCCAGTTCATTTCTGCTTTCTGGAAGGAATTTCTTAAACGCATTGGCTCCGCCCAGGGACTAAGCTCCGCCCACCATCCTCAGACTAATGGGGCTTGTGAGAGGACTAATTCTGTTTTGGAACAATATTTACGTTGTTTCATCAATTATCAGCAAGATGATTGGGTGGACTTGCTACCGTACGCTGAGGTGGCCTACAATAATTCTGTCCATAGCAGCACTGGTTTCACTCCTTTTCATGTTGTTTTTGGTCAGGATTTTGTTCCTATTCCTGAACTTCCTCGTGAACAACCACAAGTTTCTTCCGTCGCTGATTGGAGCGAACGTCTGAGCCATGTTTGGCCTTTGACTCTTGCTACTTTGGATGCTGCACATCGTGCTCATAAGAAACAAGCAGATAAGAGGCCTGCGCAACCTTATCAGTACAGGGAGGGTGACCTGGTTTATTTGTCCACAAAGTTCCTTCAAACTACGCAAAAGTCGAAGAAATTGGGACCTAAGTACGTGGGTCCATTTGCCATCATCAAGATCATCAATCCTGTTTCGGTTCGTTTGCAGCTGCCCAAGCATCTCAACCGTGTTCATCCCGTGTTCCACATTAACCTCATTAACCCTGTTCATGTTTCTGCTTTACGTCGCCTGTCGACCCTCCGCCTGCCCCCCTGTTGGTTGACGGTGAACGTCATTTTGAAGTTCGTGAGATACTGGACTCTCGACGGCGGCGTAATCGAATCCAGTACTTAGTGGCTTGGAAGCATTTTCCTCCATCTCATACTGAATGGGTTGACAAGTCCCATGTTCGTGTCCCCCGGCTGCTTCGGCAGTTTTATTCTGCTTATCCTGACAAGCCTTGACTTTTTCTCCCCCCCCCCCTCTTTTCTCTTCTGTGTTTTGTTCTTTGTCTGTTTGTGTTTTCTCGTTCTCCAGGCCTGACTGCCTTTTTCCGGGGGACGGCCGGATGTCAGCCTCTGCTTTGCTGTTGCTTCGGCTGCCATGAAACGGGGAGGGAGGGCATGGTATTTGGGAGGGGTTACTCATTGTGCTGGAGGAAGGTTCTGGAGTTCAGCTGCTGATCAGACTACACATGCGTGGGAGTTTCCCGCCAGGATTAACGGCACCGACATTCCATCTTCGTGATGCCTTTTGAAGTTATCTCACACCTGACACTTGGGAGAATTATGATTGGACTGTAACTGTGATGCCAAGGGAAGGGGAATGGGCTATTCTATATATCAATTGCTTTCGTGCCTAAATATTCAGATTTCGCTGCGCTATGCCTTTAATCATTTATAATTAGTAAAAGTACACTTGCTTTCCACACATGGAGACTCGTGGTCTTTCTTTCCTAATTATCTAATGGAGAGGTTCTGACACACACAAAGATTCTTCTTGATGGGATAGGGACTGTGATGTGTCAAGATTGTGGAATCCAAATAAATGAGCTTGGAGATGATCCTCCTGAGGGGGAGTATGGTATTTTCAAATACACATAGTAATGTGCAATTTGGGTATCAGCTTCTAAAAACATCTTAAACACTACAGAGTGAGGCTAACAATCAACATATTGGGAAAATAGTTCTGCTGATGTGAATCCAACTGCAAGACAGAAATTAGAATTGTACAACATGCTTTCTTGACTCAAAAAACAGTAACAAATTACCCAAACTGAATAAAAGTTGTACATAGACTACAAAGTGGTATTACTTGTGACTCAGTATATGTAGCTTATGCTGGACAAGCAAGTATTTGAATTTAATTCTTAACAAGGAAAACATAACATTCTCAATATCTCAATAACCATAGATCTGCATTGGGCTGCCTCGTGCCAGAAACCGGGCCATGCAAACAAACAAAGCCCCATCCACGGGATGCATGGGAAACCACGCTCATGCCAATTCGCAGAAAAGCCTCTGTTCATGGATCTGGTCCCTAGTGCCCAAAAGGTTGGAGGGCCCTGATCTAGACAATCGGCTTATTTATAAATAAAGTATTTTGCATTAGCTGCAAATCTACTTCTGATTCAGAGGTTATTTTGTAAATTGTATTTAAAATGGAATGCAACAAAAGAATACAGGAAACGGGTGAAATCGTGAAGTCATACCAGTTCCTGATTTATCTTTCTGTTTAACCTATGGATCTAGTATTTTTCAGCACTCCACCATGTAAAGTTTTAGCAGGGCCAATCATGCATAGCTTTTTAAGATCATTCAAATTTAGAGAGATGCTTCTGTCTGTTTTATCATATACGTGAGGCCTATTTCAAGGGAAATAAAGCAGGTGCAACTTCTCCCAGAACCATTCAAGGCCTTGTGAAGTGCTCTTCCTTTGCCTTCTCTTGCTGCCATTGTTTGATAGGTTAAAATATGAATGTCTGAAGAATTTTTTCTTCATTGTAAAACACTAGCAAAGTATATTAGTATCTTGTTATTGGAAGGCTTTACGTAACTCGCTAAATATGAACATCTAAGTACCTTTTTAGGCATATCGTTTGGAAGCATCCTTCATTCTATGGTGTTTAGGAAACTTTTATCCAAGAATTTTCCAGTTGACTCCCATCTACTGGTGCTTAGACTATGATAATTTTCAGATGTGAGACCAGAAGTTCTTGTTTTGATCAAGTTTGTACTAAGAATGTAGGTCCTAAGTTGCCCAGAAGCATTCTTTTCTATGGAAGATATACTATATTTTGGTACTAGAATATGCTACTGAAGACACATAATACAACCATTTTGTTGATTTGGATTATCTGTTTTAATGTGCTGAAAGTTTGCTAGAATAGCTGCCAATCCATTTTAATTAACTAATTAATCTCGAGATGTTCAATGCCTAGGTAGAAAGAATTTCTAGAAACCTGGTAATCTAGAAGTTGCCTTATGCTAAGCCAGTAATCCTTTGGATCAAGTATTGACATGGCTTGTCACCATCTATGTAGTAATTTAGACTGGAATCTTTGCTCACTCTTCCTGGACATTGTAAGGGTAAAATTTGAGACTCTCTACTTGCCAAGTGTACGTTTACTATTGAGTTGTCATATCAGGATCTGTCGTCTTAAATTCATAACTGACTAAACATTTTAAAGGAGGGCCTATATTGCTTTTGCTGTCCCTTTTACTTGTTCATGGGGGGGAAAATACATACTGTATTTTTCGGAGTATAAGATGCACCTTTTTCCCTCTAAAAAGAGGGTGAAAATCTGGGTGTGTCTTATACACTGAATACAGCATTTTTGGCCTACCGAAACCCCACCCCCTTTGCAAAAATAGACATGCAGAGAGTTTGGGAGGCTTGCAAAGTGCTCCTGGGGGCTGGGTAAAAATGAGCAAAAAATGGGCCGTTTTTGCTCGTTTCTGCCCCCCTTAGCCCCTAGGAGTACTCTACAAGCCTCCCAAAGCCTCTGCATGCCCCCCTTTTTTTTTGCAAAGAAAGGGCTGTTTTTGAAAAAAACGGACCACTTTTTGCCTGCTTTTGCCCCCCAGTCCCAGGAACACTCTACAAGCCTCCCAAAGCTCTGAATGCCCTTTTCTTTTTGCAAAAAACAAGGCGTGCAGAGGGTTTGAGAGGCCTGCAGAGTGGAAAAACTTTTTTTTTTAATTTACCTCTTCAAAATCATGGTACGTCTTATACTCCAGTGCATCTTATAGTCTGAAAAATACGGTAGCTGTTTACTGCCTAGTAGAAGTGAACAATCTGATTCATATAGATTTAAATGGGAGACATGAACTACAAACCTTTAAGTCTGTGGCTTTGACAGCAATGACTCTTGCATAATATGCATGTAACTTAATTTGGAAGGCCTGAGGTAGCTTTTGACCAAACACCCATCACTACCAGCTCCTCTCAGCCCAGGCAGGAGGCTCTCTCTACCACCAGGCGGGTCCGTCACCCATCTCTGGAGTCCTCGGCACTAAGCGAGTCTTCCATTTTGGAGGACCCGGATCAGGAGGAGCAGGAGCTCTCGGAGGACGAGGACCTTCCTCCGGATGCTCCTGCCTTCTCAGGGCTTTTTAAGCCTAGCCTATTTAAGTCCATCTTGCACAAGGCTAAGAACACCACCCAAGTGGGTACTAAACCTAAGACCATGCAGGGAACCTCGGATTCCGCTCCGGTTAACCCCAATGCTAGCATGTTTAATGTTCAGGCACCTCAGCAAGAGCTGGTGCCGGTCCCTGATCTCTTTATGGATGTCATTCAAAGTCAATGGGCCCAGCCTGGCTCCCAGGCTGCACCCAGTGGCAGGACAAGAAACTACTCAGTTGACCCCACATTGGAAAACATCCTGGTCCTGCCATCTGTAGACCCTCCTATAGCGGCTCTCACTTCTAATTTGGTCCTTCTGGCTCACTTGTTGGAGGGCGTCAAGGAAGAGGACAAAAAAGCGGAGAAGGCCTTCCACAAGACTCATCAAGCGGCGGCCTGGGCCATTAAGGCTTCTTCATCTGGGTCATTCTTTAACAGAGCCTCTGTCATTTGGCTGTGTGAGCTTCAAGCTAAACTGCCGGCAGGAGACACTCGTCTTCGCCAGGACATAACAAAGATTATTGGAGCATCCCATTATTCAGCTGATGCCTCCCTTAATGCGGCAAAATTCGCCTCTAGGGCATTAGCGTCTAACGTGACCACCCATTGTCTCGTCTGGCTCTGTCACTGGCAGGCAGACCCAGAAGAACAAGTGGAAATTGGTGTCTGCCCCGTTTAAGGGGTCCAAATTATTTGGGGAGGTCTTAGACCCCTTCTTGATTGAATCCAAAGATAAACGAAAAATCCTGCCTGAACAAGAAACAGGATCGTAAATCCTCTCCCTATTTCAAGAGGCAGTCCTTTCATTCCAGTGAGTCCGCAGGATCCTCTTCCGCTCCCTCGAACAGACCAACTGGTCAGTCAGGAGATAGGTTCCAGGACAGGCAGTCCTTTCGGGACACGGGTAGGCAGCAGTTCAACTACCGCAGGTACAACTGCAGCGGGGCCTCCAACAGGCCCTTCCGCAAGTCCAAATGACCATCAACGCTCCCCTTCCATTGGGAGGTGGCTCCAGCTGTTCGTTCCCCGATGGACACTGACCATGGAGGACGCCTGGGTCCTCCAGACAGTCAGGAGGGGACTTTCCTTGGAGTTTCTCTCCCAACCCCCTCAGAACTTCATCCGCTGTCCAACCCCCTCTTGCCCTCTCAAGAGGGAACTCATGAGCCAGGAAATTCACCGTCTCCTGGAGATCAATGCTGTGGAACAAGTTCCACCCAACCAGGAAGGGAGGGAATTTTATTCCATTCTCTTCTTGGTGCCCAAGAACTCAGGGGGGTGGAAAGCCATCTTGGATCTCAAGAACCTCAATCATCATATTGCATACAGGAGGTTCAAGATGCAATCCCTGCAGACTATCCTAGTGGGGATTTGCCAGGGGGACCTCCTCACATCCATCGACTTGAAGGAGGCTTATCTACACATTCCCTTCCATTCGGCCTGTCATCAGGACCCAGAACCTTCACAAAAGTTCTCTCAGTGGTTGCAGCGCAAGTCAGGCGCAGGCCCGTAAGGCTTCAATGTTACCTGGACGACCTTCTCATCCAATCGTCGTCCAGGAAACAGGCCCTGCGGGACCTCCACATTACAATGAGGTCCCTCGGGAGTCACGGGTTCTCCCTGAACCTGGAAAAGAGTCATCTCATCCCAACCACCAAACTCATCCATCTGGGGGGGGGTGATAGATACCTCAGCTTGCAGGGTTCCTTTCCCAGGACAGGATAGACAGTTTAGTATCCCTGACCCGCAAAGTTCTGGGATTGAGGCAGGTCTCCGTGCTACTCCTATCACAACTGTTGGGGAAGATGATCTCCTGCATCTCGGTCGTTCCCTGGGCATGACTTCACTCCAGAGAGTTGCAGTGGCTTCTCCTGCCCCATCAAAGAGCCAACAGGAGCAACTCATCCATGAGGATGTGGATTCCCCCGACCGTGAAGCGGTCTCTCAAATGGCAATCGGCGGCTCTACTGAAGGGACACCTGTACAAGGAGCCCACGAGAATAGTCATCACAACAGACGTCAGCCTTGCCAGTTGGGGGGCGCACATGGGACATCACATAACTCAAGGCAAGTGGTCTCCAGCTGAGGCAGCCTGCAACATCAACTTCTTAGAGCTGTGAGTGGCCAGACTCGCCCTGCAACATTTTCATCGGAACATTCTTCATCAATACGTCCTTCTGATGACAGACAATGTGACCACCAAGGCCCATATAAATCGCCAGGGCGGCACCAGGTCCAGGAAGCTCATGGCGGAGGCGGAGGCCCTGGGAAGGTGGGTGGAGCATCACGTAACATCCATTCGCTCCAACCACATCTCGGGAGTGGACAATACGCAGGCGGACTAGTTGAGCAGGACCACCATAGACAGTGCAGAGTGGCGTCTGGATCCGACCCTGTTCAACCAGTTGTCTCACAGATTCGGCACCCCAGTGATCGACACGCAGCTCCAGTGCTTCTTCTCCCGCTTCCACTTGCCAGGGCGGAGGGGACAGACGCCCTTCGATGCAGATGGCCTCAGGGTCTTCTGTACGCTTTCCCACTGCTTCCGCTTCTACCACAGGTAATCTGCAAGATCATCGTAGCCCCCCACTGGCCTCGCTGGTCATGGTATGCTGACCTCGTCAGCCTGTCAATGTCATCCCCATGGCGGATTCCTCGGGACCAGGTCTCCCTCAGCCAGGGGGCCATAGTACACCTGGACCCCCAGTGGCTCCAGCTGGCCGTCTGGTACTTGAGGGGGATCTCCTGAGGAGCGAAGACCTGTCAGAGGAGGTTGTGCGTACCATCCAGGCGTCAAGACGACCATCAACGACCAGGATATATGATTCCAACTGGTCCACTTTCGCCAAGTGGTGTGACAACTACCGTCTCGATCCAGTCACTGCACCTGTTTCCTGCGTACTGGACTTTCTACAATCTACATGAAACACCTGGCTGTGGTCCTTCTATTTGGAGTAAGCAAATATTATGCTGATGATATCCAGTAATGTATCTCTACCAGTGACATGCGGTGAGGTTTATGGCTGGTGAGGCAGTCTTCTCCCCCGACATCCCACTGTCTAAAGTGCTTTCTTTCTTTCGCCCGCCTGAATTCTGACAGGCGGGCGAAAGAAAGCACCAGCCCACCAGCTCGCTTTCTTTTGCCCGCCTCTATGTCCGCCGCAAATGATTATGATTGATACTAAAACTGTATAAGGAGATATTGAAAAATGGAAGAATGAAGGATGGAACTTTAACTTAACTATGGAAATATGAACAACAAAATAGATGGAAAATACGTCTTTGAATATTATAGCAATATGAAAGGGGGGAGTTAAAATAGTGATAGAAAATAGTGGGGGGGAATAATAATTATATATTAATATGTTAAGAGATACAAAAAGGACAGAAAGATGGTTCAGAAAGGAAAGGTGTTAATAAAAGAGATGTATAAATAATATGAAACAATGGAAATGAAATGTAATATTTAGGAATAATAAGTCTATGTATGTGTAATGAAATGTATGTTACCCTACCACACCATTCATGCATTGATATGTATAAAGAATATAAAAAATAAAAAAATGATTGGAAAAAACAACAACCATTGCAATCCAATGGTGTAGATTGCAGAGATTCCCCAAGTATTTGTGCATAATTGATGCTGAGTTTTACATTTAATGTTGATAAAGTGAGTTTATCCCATACATGCCATTGCAAAAATCTTAATGATGGATATTAATGTGTGTGTAGGTTCTGCAGTGCCAAATGAGAATGCAGCAGACAATTTTTACCAAACCAATGATGACACACTCCAGTGGATTATTCAGCAGTCCCAACTAAATCTGACTGAAATGCAACATTTCTCATGGGCCCCAACTGTAATTACAGATTCCAATAATCTTATAGGTAAGTCTAAACATGGGCTTTAAACAATGAATCACAAAATTATGGAAGTTGAAGGGATCTCCCTTCTTAGTACCGGATGCAGTAAAGTATCTCTGACAGGTGTCTCTCCAACCTCTGGATGAAGACCTATCATGAAAGAGAACTCATCCAGTCATGTAGCAACCTATTCTAGTGGCTGATAGTTCAATTAGGAAATTCCTCCTAATAGTCTAGCTTTAACCATGTTTCTTCTAATTTTACTTGTTAGTTCTAGTCAAAACTTCTAGTCAGTCTAGTACTCTGGAATAACAGAAAATAAATCCTGCCTCTTCCAGATGTTAATCTTCAGATGTCGAAGACTTGTATCATATTAAGTATTTTTTCTTGAGTTGTAAACTCTCCCATGTTCTTTAATAATTTCTGTTTGCTCACTCACTGAAATGTTTCTCGGGCCTATCTTTTAAACTCTTGATTTCTGGGCTGTCTTTTTGACTCCATTAAATTAGGCATGTAATGCCTTTATGCCAGGTTTGTATCCAAAAGAAACAAAGGGAGTCCTATGGAGAAGACCAATGGCCGGAGAATATATATTAAGAGGGGCTACCTACAAAGCTTTTTTTAATCATCTTTTTTCCTATCTTATAATGGCTGTAGGTTCTTTCTGCTAATTACCTTGTTTTATTTTTCTAAATACAGCAGGAAATGCTATTACGTATGAGCAAAGAAGTTCCTGTGAAGCCCCTCAGGTCACCCAAAATGGCTGCTCACCCATAGGGAATGGAGTAGCAGTTGAACCTGTGGCAAGTAGCTGTTACCAAGAAGGAGCCCACTGGCCACCTGCAAATCCAACAAAAGAGATTTCCCAGTCAACCATTGCTTTTTCACATGTGCAACAAAATTACATTTAACATAAAAGTCTCTATCTACTATCACAACAAGATAGTGCGTGACGAAGCAGAAGTAAATAGCTGCCTGCTCACCTACAACCAGGAGAACTGCCACCAATCACACATTTAGACATTTTTTTTTTAGACATTTTATTAGGATTTATAGGCCGCCCTTTTCCCTGAGGGGACTCAGGGCGGCTCACAATCGTAGGGAAGGGGGTGCAATACAAAAACAAACAATATGTGAACAAAATAAAATGATAAGACACAACTTGCATTCAACAGTCAACACTCGGGCGGGTAAATTGGGAACCTATCCCACACAATGCACAGGTCATACAGTTTCCAAATCCAGACATGCTGACGGATCAGAAGCGAGTTCAAAAGACTTTGTCTGTCTTAGAGCCTGCATGTTTATTATTATATCAGAGAAACGGGAGGATCTGGGCCAAGCGACTTGGAATGTGTCAGGTCTTCCATGCATTCTCCAAGGACCCTCCATGTAAATTATTGCCAAGAAATGTTGAAACTGAAATCTTCAACTATGAACAGTTCTATCAAGGTGAGGATCTAGAAATGAGGCAAAGAGTCTTATTCATTGAAAGGACTGTGTGCAGTCTTGAGTGTTCAGATCAGGTGCTGTGACATCCGGGTTGAAATAATTAAAAGGAAGCTAATTGCAGGCAGTCCCCTCTTACAGCCATTTGTTTAATGACTGTTGGAAGTTACAGTGGCACTGAAAAAATTACCTTACAGCTGGTCCTTGAATTTATGACTGCAGCATCCCCATGTCCCATGATCAAAATTTGGGCGCTTGGCAACTGACAGTTGCAGCATCCTGGGGTCAGGTGATTGCTATTGGTGACTTTCCCTGGGGGGTTCCAAATTAAAGGGGGATGTTACATTTGCCTAGTGATTGCAGCAAAAAAGATTGCAAAATCACTCAGTTAACAATCGGGTTGCTTAGTGACAGAAATTCCAGCCCCGTTTGTGCTTCTAAATCGAGGACTAATTGTAAAATCTTTCCCTGCCATCTTTTGTTTAATACTGTTACAGCTATGCTATCACTGTTTTATCTCTTTAAAAACTGTTGTCTTGCAAGACTCAGTGAAGACCTCTAAGGATAGAAGCCAAGGTGCCAAACAGCTTCTTCTCAAAGACTGCACTGGCTGGCATTTTCATGGGGTTCCACCACAAAACCGTGCTCAACTAAACCGCGTCCGACTAAACCGTGTAGCTGATGTCATCAACAGGGTGACAACAGCGTGCAGACAGAACCCTAAACCTAAAATTAACCCCTAAACCTAACCCCCCTAACCCTAAACCTAACCCTTAACCTAACCCTTAACCTAACCCTAACCCTTAACCTAACCCTAACCCTTAACCTAACCCTAAACCTAACCCTTACCTTAAGTTGAATCAGCTTGCTTTCAAAGCGCTATATAAAGCGCTCTTCTTTCTCCGCGCTGGCTGTTGTCGCCCTGTTGATGACATCAGCGACGCGGTTTAATCGGGCGCGGCTTAGTCGAGCACGGTTTTGACAGGTCACGTTTTCAGGCAAGGTCTGTAGCAGTTATAATAGCAGCAGGAGAGATGGTTGGAAGAAGCTTTACTCCAGTGATCATGATGCAGCTGAACTCAGGCAGGGGCAGCAAATGTGCAGCTATGCAAGTCTACTCAACGTAGTTTGACAAAAGCTCTCCAGGATTTCGTTCAGGCATTTTTTTCACGCCTAATTTGTAGATGACAGCAATTGAATGCAACATTTTATATGAAATGTACTTGATCTGGCCCTAGTTACCATCTTATAGTTCAAGAAAAATGGAACGTCTTTTAGGCTTTGTAAATAAATAGAATCTGGCATCGTACAACATGCTAAACTATAATGAATTGGCTGGTTTTGGCTTAAATGATGCCAGATTGAAATATTAAATTGATATTTGCATAGCTATTATCCTTTGGTATAGAGGTGTTATATGGGGAAATTGTTTCCTTGCATTCTTTCCTGCTCTGCTAAAATATGTTTGTATCTGGGAGAAATGCTTGAAATATGGATTGGGCCAGAAGATTTTATAGTGGCATCTTGAGAGGTCAGAAGGTCCCAATAACCTGTTATCACATTCTGGAAGTCTTGGTTAATGGGTTATTGATGATCAATCGATTCTAGGTTTCTTCTTACTGACGCAAAATAACCTTAGATTTTATTGTATTTATTTGCCCTGTTTTTCTGTTTATCAATCCATATATTGGTTTAAATAGCTATGAATCCTGGATTTTTCTCTTTAATAGAACTGGTTGAGTTCCGTGATGGTCAAAGACGCTCGTCTCCTGACTATACCATTTATCTGTGCTTTGGACAGCGGTTTACTGCTTCCAAACCCAAGGAGTCCAAGCTGATCTTGGTGAAGGTAAGGATATCGGTGTCAGGAAACTTACTGAAGATTGTTCAAGGTGATTTCAAAGGGATCACAGTAGTGGACCTCAGTCTGTTGCCACCCCAGCATGATTTCCTCTTGATGCCTGGATGGAAGGAAAGCTTAGCCAAGTGGTTGTGTGGATGAGCCCTAAGAACTAAAACTTTGCAGTGTTTGAGACTCTGTCTCCAAAAGCTGCTTTGGAGGGTGCAAGATCACAAATACAATCCCCTCCAGACCAGATTTCTTCAGCCAGGAAGTCCAGCTTCATTCAGATCTGAGCTTGCTACAGCTGCATGTCTGGATTTTGAACATCAAGCATTACAGACTATAGAGTATGGCACAGTCACCTTCCAGTTGGATTTGCAAGATTGCTCCGGGGGCAGAAGGTATACCAGGTAAAGAAGGGAAATCTTGCCATGAGGGATTCAGTTCAGAAACCCAACATATTAAAATGTGAGGTTGTCTATATTTTCAGGTTTCAGGAGACACTCAATTTACCTACATCAAACCTCACTCTTTCTTCTTTCCTGTTCCTGTTTTTTTTCTTAAAAATCTTGGGGTGCCCTTCCATTCAGTGCATACCATCCAGTCAGGCTTCAGACCCGGTTACAGCACAGAAACCGCTTTGGTCGCATTGACCGATGATCTCTGGAGAGCCAGAGATGGAGGACATTCCTCCATCCTGGTCCTCCTTGACCTCTCAGCGGCTTTCGATACCATCGACCATGGTATCCTTCTGCGACGACTGCGGGAGGTGGGAGTGGGAGGCACCGTGTTGCGGTGGTTCTCCTCCTACCTCTCGGACAGGTCACAGTCGGTGTTAGTGGGGGGGCAGAGATCGTCCCCTAGGCCCCTAACATATGGGGTGCCTCAGGGCTCGGTCTTATCCCCCCTACTATTCAACATCTACATGAAACCGCTGGGAGAGATCATCCGCAGGCACGGGATCAGATACCATCAATATGCGGACAATACCCAGTTGTATCTGTCCGCCCCGTGCCAACTCAATGAAGCGGCAGACGTGATGAACCGAGGCCTTGAGGCCGTTATGGACTGGATGAGGGTTAACAAGCTTGTGCTCAACCCAGAAAAGACCGAGTGGCTGTTGTGCTTCCCTCCCAAAGATTCGATCAATATTCCATCACTCAGGCTGGGGGGTCAAATTCTATACCCCTCAGAGAGGGTTCACAACTTGGGAGTCCTCCTGGATCCACAGCTATCGTTTGACCACCACTTGACGGCTGTGACCAGGGGGGCATTCGCCCAGGTTCGCCTGGTGCGCCAGTTGCGACCCTACCTGAATCGGGAGGCTCTCACAACAGTCACTTGGGCCCTTGTGACCTCTAGGCTGGAATACTGCAATGTGCTCTACATGGGGCTGCCCTTGAAGAGCATCCGGCGACTTCAGCTAGTACAGAACGCGGCCGCGCGAGCGATTGTGGGTGCACCTCGGTTCACCCACATAACACCTATCCTCCGCGAGCTGCGCTGGCTACCTGTCGATCTCCGGATGCGCTTCAAGGTGCTATTAGTCACCCATAAAGCCCTGCATGGTAGTGGATCTGGATACTTGAGAGACCGCCTTCTGCCAATTACCTCCCTGCGACCAATTAGATCTCATAGATTAGGCCTCCTCTGTATTCCATCGGCCAGCCAGTGCCGGCTGGCAACTACAAGGAGGAGGGCCTTCTCAGTAGTAGCCCCGACCCTTTGGAACGAGCTCCCCGTGGAGATTCGTACCCTCTCCACCGTCCAGGCCTTCCGCATAGCCCTTAAGAACTGGCTAGCCCGTCAGGCCTGGGGACAAGGATAGCCGCCCCTCCCGAATGATGAATGTATGTTGCTTATTACTTTTATTATATGTGTCTACGTCATTGTTTGTATTCCCCCTCCCTGATTTTATGTGAGCCGCCCTGAGTCCCCTCAGGGAAAAGGGCGGCCTACAAATGTTAATAAAATCTAAATCTAAATCTAAAAATCTAAATCTAAATTGTTCTCTGGGGGGAAGAGGGGGCTTTCTATAATATTGATCACGGGCAGGTTTATTTAATAGGGAAATATTCATTAAGCTCCCTGTAAATATTTCATATCTCTGTCAATATTTTGTACAGGTTGTTTATCTTTATTACAATCTTTGACCAGCCTTTACCATAAAAGAGTGCCATCCAAAGAGAAATTGCTTAATACAGCAATGAGTTATTGGGGAAGAGAAAAAATATTAATAGGGCAATAAACAGCATGTCTACTTAAAATTTTTGCACAGGTGCATAACATGGTGAAAATATTTTGCTGCCCGATCAGTGAGCGTAGGGTTAGCACCCTTTAAACGATAATAAATATAAAATGTATTTGTGTAGCCCTAGTATTTGGAAATGATTAGAGCAATTAAAGAGTGTCTTGGGGCATCATAGGGCACCTTATGAGATGGATGCGAGTTTTCTTCCTCCCTGGATCCACAGGAGCAAAGTCTCTCTGAATAGGAAGCCCTTTGAAATCTTCCCTCTAGTAGTGTATGTTTTGTTGTTACAGCAATACCAGTTACATATAACCTGGCTTTCCCTAAAGCCACCGGATTCTGCTTAGGAAAATAAGGCTAGAGGGCTTCGAGGGGAGGAGCTGCCGCCGTCGGGAGCTTAAAAAAGCTCCTGCCAGGACTCTGGTTCGTATATCTTATAAGATCTATAGATATCTCCCCTTTCTGGCAGAAAGGGGCAGGGAGGAGGTCAGTCGTTAGGATCTCTTTGTAATTCATAGCTTTTTTTTTGCTGTGAATGGAGAAGAGATTCAACATTAGCTGAGCCTTTACTCCGGCCAGTTTTCCGCGCTGCCTTTTTGCAGCCTAGGCAGATTGCCTCCCCCCCCAGGACAAAGCTAAGCTATTTAAAAGCCAATCCGGGCGGGGACCATTCCCGAGGAATTTCTTCTATTACTATTTAAAATACCAGCTTCAATTTCGCAAAAGGCTCCCTTTCTTTTTTAGCTGCGTCACAAGATGGCGATCTCGTAGCTTTTGTGTTTGATCTGACGGAGCTAGTTGACCCTACCTTCCTGAAGGCTTCTCCGTACTAATTGCTAAAAGATTAACTGAGGGGAGCACAGACTTTGATTTTTGGCTCGCTTGATTGCTTGTCTTTTATTTTTATTCTGGAATGGCTCCCAAATCTAAACAGAAGCGCTTCTTTAATAACATATCTCCAAAAACTATGAAGGCGCTACCCTTGTCTCCTACACCCTCCACGGGAGATTTGCTAACACAAGAATTCCTTCTCAAAACGCTTAATGATTTCAGACAGGAGATTAATCAACTGATATCGGATTTATGTGATCAATTTGATGCTAAAATTGCTCAGGCAAAGCAGGATATGATCGGTGTAATGACAGTCATGACAGATTATATTGCTGAAACAGAGGACAAATTGGAACTTTTGGAAGAAACTAACCTTAATCTGATATCAAAAATTCAAACGTTAGAACAGGAAATTGAATCTGCCCAAAAAGAACTTGTCATGATAAATTATAACAAGACTGCCTTTGCGATACGAGTTAGAGGACTGCGTGAAAATCAACAGGAGAATTTGAAACAGACATTCTTTGAGGCTTTCAGTCGCTTGGTGGGAAGTCCGGGACTTAACTTTGATTGGCAGATTCAAAGAATTTACCGCCAGAATTCCTGGGTAGCAAAACAGCGACAGCTTCCGAGGGATATAATAATATACTTTACTACAAGGGAATCTAGAAATGAGATAATACAGAGGCTCTACGGAAAGAGGTTGAGAATTGACGGACAGGACTTGATTGTTTTTAAAGAGATACCATTTCAATTATTAAGAACAAGGAAAGAGTACGCTTTCTTAACCGAAGAACTCAGAAACTCTCAGATTTCATACAAATGGGAAGTCCCAGCTGGTATTACAGTTACATTTGGCAACCAAAAACATCGCATTAACTCCGTTTGTGAAGCCCGAAAATTTTACTACGAGACCCTGAAGGCGGGACTTCCTGATTCATCCGGATCTGGGGAGAGACAAGGAGAAGGAGAAGACAAACAGCGAGACACGTGGCTACAAGGCGGAGGGTGTTGTTTTTCTCTTCCGGAAGGGCAGAAGACTAAGGAATAAAGACTAAGCGATGTTTGTAAAGTTTTATGATTTCCGTCTGGGATAAAATGGAAAAGTGGCATATCGATGATGAGACATGGAGACTGAAAGAAGCGCTGCTGATTGTGGACACATATTGTACAGAAGTTTTGTCTGAACTCTAACTCAAATTGTGCATGAACTATTTTCTTAGGCGAGGAGAGCGGAAATTGTGATCTTTTTGAGTTGCGGTTTGGGACGAACGGAGTTGGGAGGTGCGTGGGAGAGGGAGGGGCAGCGAAAGTTTAATTAGATTACCTGGGGCTAGAACGCAAGCTGATGTTTGTTTGAGTTGCTATTTCAATATAAGATCAAGAAAGATTGGTCGGAGAATCTTCAGGAAAGTGGAGTAAACATGGGAGGAGCAATGAATGTGGATAAAATATATATGTGGATATGGATAAAGGCAGGGTGGAAGGTAAAAAATTTACATGTGGAGGTGGGTAAGGATAGAAAGGGAGGTGTTGGAAATGAAAAATGAAAGAAGTATTTGAGTTTAATGGTGTTATAGAAAGGTTTGGATATTTGGATAAAAAAGAGATAAATTAAAGGTCTGAATAGATAGACAAAGCAAGGAGACTTTTAGTTGGGGAATTCTAATTGATCAACTTACCTGGCTCTAATACAGTTTGAAACCCTGCAAGTAGCAAAATAATCGAAATTTGGAATGAGTCACATTGTTTAAGATTTACAGATAATGGGAAGCTGTGTTAACGTAGTGGGTTTATTGACCCTTTTTGTTTCTTTCTTCTTTTTGTGTGTGAGTGTGGGTGTTTTTTTTTTTTTTTTTTTTTTTTGTTTTTTGTTTATTTCTTATTTTCTACTATTTTTCCTTTTTCTTTTTGGCTTTACTTTTATCTTATTTTTTTAATTTTAAAGTTAGCTGGCCTTATTATACTCAAATGCTTGTTAAAGAATTATGCCGGGTATGGGACCTGCGAAGCCGTAAGGGGGTTGGGGAGGGGGGATTATAGGGGGGAGGGGGGAGGGTGGAATTACAGTTTCAATCCTTAGAACAATAAGAATCCACTTGTGTACTGTGGCTCGTTTTTCTTTTTTTTTTCTTTTTTTCTTTTTCTACTTTTATTGTAAAAAACAAATTGAATTGTATGGATACACCAAAGTGAGGAGAAGAGGGAAAGAGAAGGGAGAAGTAAAGAGGGAGTGAGAGGGAATGTAAGGAGGGTGAAATGGAGGGAGGGGGAGACGTCTGAGGGGGTAGGGAAGTAGAAGAGGGGAATGCTGGAGGGGTGAAAGGAAAGTTGGAGGGGGAGAAGAGAGGGTGTATGGGGGAATGAAGTGTTATGTTGGGTTTTTCTTTTCTTCCTTTTTTCTTTTTTTTTATGCACAGTATATAAGTGATTGTATAAAATGAAAATGAAAATGAAATAAAATATGTTTTATAAAAAAAGAAAATAAGGCTAGTCTCTTTTAATCCCTTTATTCCCTTTCCACAAAGTTCTGCCCTCTGCAAGGTCTCAATCACTAGGTGGATGCCTGCTTGTTTAGCCCATGCTGGAAGGTCGCAGCTGCTGCTACCCTGTGGATATTTCTGCCCCTTCACAGCAATAAGCCACCGTGAGCATCTTCATCAATATTGTGGCATTTGCAGAGCAGGAATATGGTCCTTGGTCTCTTTCTTAATTCCCACCACCTTACAGGACTAGCTAAGAACATTTAGGTCTGGCTGCCGGAGTGAGTGGGAGATACAACCAAGTAAGGCTACCTTCCCTGTTCTTCCAATCACACTTGCTGATGAGCATTTTTTGTTTAGTTGTGCATCACTCATTTCTGTATTTGTCCTTTGTGGAAGTAGAGATTATTCAACTGTATTTATGTAGTCATTCATTCTGGAGCATGTAAGCTGTTGTCTTGCATTCTTGGACTCTCCACTCTTTTGCCTTAATCCCAGAATATCTAATGTTAATCTGTTGCTAATTGGGAAAACTGATCTTTTTTTTCCTGAGCTCTCCCATTTCTAAGCAAGAAAGCCACAGTCAGTGTGAAACCATTTGTTTGCTTTTTGCAATTCTCCTAAATTAGAGAGTCAGTCTCATCCCTAATCACCTTTTTTTTTTAGTGAAATGTATCTTTGCACAAGCTAATAATGTTCATTGTCTTCTGTGTATCTTACAGCTGGTTCCAAATTTTTGTAAAAATTCGCATGAATTCGTGCAGAGGGAAGGCTGCTCATCCCTGAACAGCGAAAGTCTGAGCCTCCAAATCTCCAACAGCCTTTTTGATATGATAGAACAGCTTTCTACTATATTCATGCAGACTGAGACAGCGTATTGAGTGTTTTGTTTTGTGTGCCAATTAATAGGTTTTGCAGAGGGTGAGGCTGGTTCTCTCCATTTGTTTCACAGGCCGAAGTACTACAATCTCTAGATTGCATCTCAGCCTTGTTATTAGGGCAGATGATCTTCTAATTGGACTATTATTTATTGAGATAATCACACCCCGGGGACACAGATACTCTGCCCTGTGAAATTCTTTCCAAGAACCTATTGGAATATATATCTTGCTATGGGGCATTATGACAAGGATTCTTCTTTGCAGTAATAATCGTGGTACAAAGTTGAGGAAATTCTTTTCAAGAACATATTTTTATGTGATAAGAATTTCCAGATGCTACGGGAATGAATTTAGTTTCTGGAATGCACTTTTTACTTCCTATGTTTTGTAAGTGAAAAGACATTAAATATACATTCTAACCTGAAACTCAGCAGAAACTTCCATGTTTCTCCAAACAAGACTATTCTCAAATGCTATGGGACAGTGTTAGAAGCAAGTTTTGTATTTTCGGTCCTAAAAAGAAAGGGACAAACTTACAAAGGACTTCTGTTCCTCTGTAAGAATTTGGGTTTATTGTCCACACAGATGTTGAAGTTTGTAAATATTTGAAAAGAAAAAAGAAAACGTCCCTAGTCGGCTGGAAAGGAGATGGGAGAGAGATTTAATTTCAGACTTGCAAGATTGAAGACAGCCTTTCAAGATAGATCAGATAGGAAAGATGAGCTGTATGTCTATGGAACTTCTCAGTCATCCAGGTCATGGTTGCCCAAGAGGTGCTTTTTCAAGAGGCAACTGGACTTTCTGTTTTTTCTTTGAAGACGTTTTGCTTCTCAAAGTTGGATGAGAATTGAAACATCTTCAAAGAAAAACCAGAAAATCGAGCACCTCTAGGGTGACCCAGTGAACTTATTCTACTTCATTGCAAAGCTACATTAATAGAATTTTGCAACTCTGAAATTACATTTCTTTCCTATCTTTTTTAGAGCCCAAGAAACGGGCTCTCTTCTGAGGCTGCCCTGCGACATTCCTAGGTGGATTCTGATCGTTCCCTTGGGATGTGTCTCTGTGCCTTATCTCCCAAGATAATTCCCAAAATCACTCCCAAGATCATTCCCATCCATACAGGACCCTGTTCTCTAGCCTAATCCATATTCAACACCCCCACAAAAAAGGTAGAGGAGAAAAATTGCATTTTGATTGCAGAGTTTTGGAGGGGACGGGGGACAATCAGACTAGTGGATTATATCTAGCTAGTAGGCTGCCTATCCCCAGTTCAGAGGTGGTATTCAGCCGGTTCGGACTGGTTCTGGAGAAATGGTGGTGGAGTGATTCACCGAGGGATACTTGCCCCCTGGTGCTTCACTGCATGGGACAATTAAATGTGCCTTGAATAATTTCAAAGTAACTTCTCTGTGTGAAATCAAGTACCATATATGCACCCCATTAATAGAAATGAACTTGGTGGGTAAGGGTGACCACGTTTGCCTTCACCTGCAGCTGGAGTAGAACAAGATAAACAATTATTATCGTAACAAGTAGTTACAGGCATACTATCCACAAAATTCCAAGAAACATTTAGCAAAAACCTATGAAGATAATAAGAATATGAAATATTAAGATTTCTTATTTTGTACCACTGCTGAATTACTTTATACGTATTAGAATTTGTTAATGCTATTTAGTATTTACTATGTGTAGAATTGAAACCATGGTGCATTTTTGTAATATAAATATAAGATGCGGTTCTGGAAGAATTCCCAGTGCATAAGAAATTGGAGTTTTTGTTTGTTTTATAGTGATGCAATGGTGAATGAATACCAAAATACATCCTCTGTTGTACACTGCACCCATCTCTTTTCTCTTCTCTTTCAACAGCTCCATGCATGTCACCCAAATCTGTTCAGGCAGGTAGGCAGGCAGGCATGGAGGAAGGCTGCAGAGGAGAATTGAAATCCATTTGCCAACAGTCTCTGTTCCTCAGGCAGATGGATGGTTGGACA